>NC_141825.1:21422606-21637606 GCF_982586985.1 Callionymus lyra | reverse complement strand
AAATATAATACAACTTTAACAATTAAAGATAAAGTTATAAAAAACAAAAAATGTTTTGTCAAAATAGAGAAAAAACAAATTTGTGTTACTCTTTGCTACAAATTGCCTTATGCGTGTGCATGCACAATAAATAAATAACATGTTTAATACTCCCAAAACCAAGTTTTTCAATTTCAGACTTTATTCAAATTAAAATCACAATTTACTTTGTTTAAATATGTCCGGCAAAATTGTTAAAAGTCACTCGACACGGCAACACTTCATAAAAGGCCATAAATTAGTCACAGACGAGTGTATTCATTCACAACATTGAAGTGAAGGACAGGAATGTGTGATCAAACACTGATTAAAGGCATTTATGGATCAGTACTGTGAGGAAAAACTAACCAAATGATTTACAATCCGACCTACAATCGCGTCCGTCTGGAAATGACACCTGACTGAGGCAACAAATGAGTCAATCAATCATCATAAGTGTCGATGAGAACGTGTGCAAAAGGCTTTTTCATTTCAAGGTTCACAGATGAGGCATTGTGCAAACACACCACCAGGTTTTAAATATAGGCAGAAGAGGAGGAGACACTGGTCCCATGTCATCGTCATCATCATCATCATCATCATCATCATCAGGTCTATCTCCAGGGTCTGCTGCTTTGGACCCTGGAGCTCCCACAGGAGGAGCCCAAACGACTGCTGGTACTTGAGGTATCAGACTGACTGCTGATGGTTGACATCCGGCTGGACATACGACCTTAAAAAAAAAAAGAGTTTAAAGTGAGAACATGTCTCCCTCTATGTAAAGGTACTATTGACTATAACATGCTTCTCTCTCCTCCACTTTTGTTCCTGCATACTACCTGTCATTTTGATTCTCCTTCTCCTCATCCTCACTTCTAGCTTCTGAGTGGATCTTGTTTATAACTGGATCTTCTCCCAGTCCTTGAACTTCATATCTCTGCTGCAGATTATTATTTAAACCAGGTATACACTTTTTTGACCAATGTGCCATGGCAGTATTGCACATTAAGGTGAAAAAAAACTACACAACGATCAATATGTTGCACACAATTTGTTATTATTTTGTTCTTAATTATTAATTCAATTTCATAATATAAGTCCTTACCATCCAAATCACTACACTTTTCTGAGGTTCCTAACAACTATCCTCTGACTTATGATGGGCTGATGATGCTTCATGAAACAGTGTCATATTTTTTAGAGGTCTGTACGTGGCGCCTTCAGTTTAAAATGATGTGAGGTTTTGAAGGGAACATCCTTAAGATACAGTTTATCAAATTAACTTGACCACATATAATATTATTATTTCACTTGTGTTTTCATAACTGCTTGGTAGTGTGGAATGCAAGTAAGTAAGTACATAATTTTGGGCTAATGTGGGATTAGATGTCTTTGTGCCAGTCTCTGAAGGAGTAAGGGTCAGCCTCGACCTTGAGGATAATAACTTGTGTTTGGTTGTAACCTTTGGAGTAAGATAATTAACTGTTAATGAAACCGTCATGAAGCTATAACAGTGAACAAACAGCTCTGTGCTTCATAAAGGAGTCAGACATGTAGACTCTGTGTTATTCTTTTTTACTTGTACAAGTAAAACGAGTTACTTTAAACCAGATGTGATTTCTATTCTTTGTTTAGGTCAGTAAAAGTGATAAGTAAAATTCCTAACCTGACAGATTTCAATAGAATAGCTTTCAAAGCAATAGATTACAGAGCAGAGAGTTACATCTAGTGGACTGACAAAAGCTTTCAATACTGGAAATAAGAATGATGCTTCATGGACCTTCATCAACCCATCACTATCTACAGGACAGAACGGTAGAAACAGGTACGAAAACAATCCTACTTAGTCAAGGCATGACACAATTCTAGAGAAAAGAGTGCATAAGATATTGCTTCATGAAGCTTCAGCAATACATCGCTTTCCCTTAGCTCTAAAGTCACTAAGTTTAACAAACTGCTTATGTGTAAATGAGTTCTGACCTTTCCCTGATAATAACCAGCAAATGTACGTTCCAGAATAACAAAGTTTCTTTAGAGTCCTGTGAGTGTAGAATCACCAAAAGCTTAAAGGTTTATTTAACGTTTCTCTTCACATCAATATAATCCCTGTACATTTCTACTTATTTCATGTATTTTTTCAGATTTTCTTGATTTATACATTGAAAATTAAACAACTCTTCTGTCCCTGTCCTGAGTCCCTTCGGAGAATCACTTGCTGAGTCATCAAAAAACCACTGGTGGGTCACAATCCTGGACTGCTTAGATGCTCCACTACCACGTCCTGGGAGTCTCAACTGACCGATGGAAACTCAATGCAAACTCCACACGTGGAGTGTCTTCAAGATGCCCTTTTGTTCTCCCTCTCCACGTCTTGAGCTACTTTAAAAACGGAAACAAAACTTCTCTCGGTCCAGCGATCTTACTGTTGGGGTTGCTGGGAACCAGCTTCTCGAGCTGCTCCCCGATCCGGCCCAAGTCGTCCGCCGTGAACCACCAGCGGTCCTCGGCCAACGGCAATGTCTCTTGTTGCCACAGGTTCTGTTTCTGTCTCTTTGAAGTCGGTGGAGGGAAACAGGATTTGGGGATGGTGCCCGTCGTCAGCCCTTCAGGAAATTTCACAGCGATAACTTTGAGACCTGGATTTAGGAGGGGAAAAAATAAATGATTTAACCCAAATCGTTTTGTTAAAAAAATCACATTTCACATTGAACTTATTTTGTGGGCGTTTAATGCTTGCTTCTCCTACTACCCTTTTGCTATTTTAATTTAACATTCATACATTTCTTTAATCATTTAACTTAAAATGTACTTGTTTTACTTCAATCACAACAACAGAACAACTGTGATATCAGTCAAAAAATATTATTATTGAATCATTCAAGTTATTTTACTGTTAAAAAACAAGTTTTCTGAATATACCATTTCATTCATTTTATTTAATTTTTTTAAGATCATAGCAAGAAAGATCTTACCTCCTGACAACAAAAACAGATTTTCAAAGCCTTTTTCGCACATATACGTGGCCACCTTGTTGGCCGTGGTTTCATCCTCGTCGTACACAATAATGATTTTACCTTTAACATTTTTCTGTCGAGTAGTTAAGGTAAAATAAAAGAATCATTTGTACTAAAACATACATTTAATACGTCAAAGATTAAAGGATACATAATCCAGCACATTCTTGGGGTAAGGGATCAATGTCCGAGACATCCATGTTCCAGGAAGACTGTGTGCTGTTTGAAAAAAAAAACATGAGAAATCAACAGTTTATCATTAGAGCAGATATTCTGTCATATATGACAAACAAATGAAAAATCAATGCAAAATCTGGCCCTTTTTTTTATGAGGCCCTAATAGATGGTTGGCTAAAAAATCGAAGTAAATAAATGTTCATGTTAATATTGTGACGTATAAAGATGTCAGAGATAATATAAGGGGTTATTGATGTTAACTATATGATTTATCTATATGATAAATAAGATAAATCCTCAAAGAATGAAAAGAAAATGTCAAAAAAAGACTTCCTGTTTGCTTAATGTACATTTTGTATGGAAACGCAACTGTAAGATTTTGGCCCCTTGTGTGATTGAGTTTGACACCCCTGGATGATGTCGTCCCGACATACCTCCGATGAGGTGGCAGACGTCATACTGATCTCGATCTCGAACGTCCAAGAGCAGGTAGGGGCAGTCGGAAGGAACGTCGGCTACAATTGTGTTGGATGGTCTTGACTTCTTTTGGTAATTTGGATGAAGACACATCTCGCCCACGCCGGTTATAACACTACATGATGAAGCAGATGTTACTTCAATACGGTCAAAAGTGAAGAATCTAAAGACTTAAAAAAGATGATATCCTGTAGGTCTTTGTTATAATCTATCTTATGTCATTTTATGACAGTACCAAAAGGAAAATCCACAAAGTCCAGGTGATAAGTCTAAATGCTCATTCTTAAACACTAAAAAAAATATTCTTTCCGAAGATATAATGTAGGAGCTTTTATTCATTAATTCTGAATGATATAACTAAGGAGATAATTAACACTATTCAACAACAAAAAATATTTCTACGCCAGTGATGCTAGCCATTAGCTAAGCGATCGCTATCATCATGCTAAAGTAATGAAGCAAATGTTATTTCAATACATAAAAGGTGTAACGAGTTTTCTCAACATATCTTCATACATGAAATACTTTGCTAAAACCTAAAGTTTTACATTTTTCCTTTGTCACTGCGTTGACTTAAAAGCTACAAAGGTTTTAGAAAAAAGACAAAGTAGCTTATGTTAGCCGTTAGCTTAGCAATGTATAAAGTGGAGGAACTGAGCAAATTCTTCTGGAACTCTATTGTGATGATATACTTGTTATCCACTCATTTTATGTAATACTACGTATTCGATTCCTACAAGAAAACATCATCAGTAGCAAGTTTGGATCCACTCTGCTACTTCATTTATTTGTGTTTTAAACTGTGTTTAGCATGTTACCTTAGCATGGTTGTCCTTTCCCCAACCTTTTCCTGCAAGCCATTGGATTTCTCCAACGGCCCTTCCTGATCCATAACAGGCGGCCTGTCTGCATAAGAAGTGACAATATGAGTAAACAATGAAATAATTCCATCTGGTTTCTATGTAGTAATCTAAAATGTACAAATGCAAATACTTGTAAATGCTAACATGTAAGTAAGTAAGTAAGTAAGTAATATTTATTTATATAGCGCTTTTCCAGACCAGGGTCACAATGCGCTTTAACAATCAAAACAATACTCAAAAAAGTATATACTTTAAAGATCAAGATAATAGTGAGAACAACACAGGAGTTCCAGAAAATCAAGGAAAAGCTAACATGTAACACTACACACCTGGTCAACAAGATCTGATTAAATCCTTCACCTGGATAGTATGACAGTTGTCGTTTAAATTGTCCCGTTCTTGTTTTTAAAGTAATGGCTGATTTTATTAAAACAGGAAAAGTTAAATTCAAAAGAATCGTTTCATTTAATTTCCCCAATGAGGAAAGAATAAAGAAATGTCAATTCATAATCCCGATGACTTAATGTTGATATTAATAGTAATTTAAATAGGTTTGAATGTATTTTTTCATACATCAGTTTTACACACCCATGCCCTCAACAATCCAACTGCATTTAAATATTGCTATTATCATGCTAGAATTTGTTTGGACAATCAATGGTTGAAAAAAAGAAAGTGTTAAGCATCAGCAAGAGAATTTGAAATATAAGTTTACCTTCCTCAGCGCCGTCTTCATTCAGATCTGATAAAGCTGCAACATTTAGAATCTGTTTTTTTTTTAAAGACAAAAGTTTAAAATGACATAAATACTTTTGGAAAATCCTAATAATAAGATATCATGACGGCCTGTGCAGCGTGAACAATCTTACCAGTTGTGCAAAAGTTGTCACCTTCAACCTTTTGAAAAGTTCATCTTTTCGATACTTGTAGTCTAAATAAAGAGAATAATTGAAATGATGACAAAATCCTTTTATGTGGGAAAGACATGCAATTAATTTAAAAAAAAAGTTTCAAAGATAAAAAAAGGAAAGTATTTGCAAGAAAATCAGTGAAAGAACAACAAATAAAGAATGTTGCATAAATAGAAAGAAATAATAAACTAAATATTTATTATATTCTGCAAAAATAAAAAGAGGTGGAACCCTGAGAGCACAGGATGTTACAGAGTCTAACTCACTTTTCTTTATCTTTTCTTGATAATGGTCTTAAATAAGTGCTGTAACAAGCATTGCTGGGGTGACAGCAGGAACTAACACCTGACCTCTGCAAGGATCTGAACAATCGGAGGAACCAGTGACTTGAAGTTATCAAGCTCATGACGCGTTTAATTTGACTCTGTTATTTGGTTTATTTTAAGCAACCTGACCTGTTCAGAAGCACAACCTAAACGTGGGAAGATCACTGGGCTCACCAGTGATATCATCTTTATTAATAGTTAATACTTATTTCATCAACATTTGTCCATTTATTTTTCCGAATTAGTAGAAGTATTACAGTTTTCTATTTTCAGGAACATTAAAGCTTTATTATCCTGTCTTTTTAATTTGTGATTTTACTTCCATGATAAACTTCTCATGTCCAACTTACTGTCAGAAGCATTAAAGGCTCGTTGTTTGATGCGGAATAACTTAATCTTATTACATACATCTTAAGTAACTAACTGCATGATTTAAAGTTGTAATAACATCCAAGGTATCAGAATATATAAAATATATATATAAATGATAACAGAATGTCAATTTTAATTTTACCTTAAATACAAAATGGTATAGTAAGTAAGTAAGTAAGTAAGTAATATTTATTTATATAGCGCTTTTCGAGACCAGGGTCACAAAGCGCTTAAACAATCAAAACAATACTCAAAAAAGTACATACTTTAAAGATCAAGAGGGAAAAACAATAAAATCCTAGCATAAATAATACAAATGATTACATTAATACAGTAATAATTGGAGGTGTATTCTGCCTTGTAATGTTTCAAATAACTCACATTTGCTATTTTCCTCCATTTTCTCGACATACTTTGACATACTGGCTCCTGTTAAATGAATAGCAATGAAATAGATCTTAAAAATGTGTACTTTTATTCTATAAAATAGTTATCTTTTGACCAGCATACCTGTGTCCAGCTTTGTTTTGACATGCTGGTATTCAGGATTTCTTGGTATTCGTGTATTAAGGCTCTTGAGAAAAAAAGACCATTAGCTTTCCTCGTCATAAAAGCCAATATTTACTCTATTATTTGTGGAAAACACATCAAATTTAGATTCAAATAACTGTTTATTGTTGAGTTTTATACGTTGTCTCACCTTTCCACTGCCAAGTCTTATAAACTTTGACATGGTCTAGAGTTGAATGATTGTGCAACTAAACAGATCTGATGTTGCTACGCTGCAGGTCGAGCAGACATGACCTGATACCACCCCATCATTTGGGCAGAGTCTGAGGCACAACTAGAGACAAGGTGGTAGAAAACCACCGTCTCTTAGTCCTCCAGGTGTATCCGAGGCATTTTGCCTATTTAAAATCATATCAAAGGCGACCGGGCCTATTGTATCTAAGTGATGTTATTACAGATGGTTTCAAAGTCACTGGCCAACAACAAAACAGGCAAAATGTGTCAACATTAAATCCACCTGATGTCATTTGAGACTTAAGTCACATTGTGTGTATGTGTCACTGAAATGTTTGTGCTTTGTCAGAGAAAGTTTAAAGAGGTTTGCAACATCAATAAAGGAGAGAAGATCATTAGAAATGGCTAATAGTTAACATGTCATTGTCTGTTATCTGGCTTGAAAATTCATTTTAAGTGCATTAACACTCTTGCTGATGAATGTTGCTGCCAAGACCAAAAGCCCCCCAATCATCGAGTCAGAATTGTGTTGTTAAGTTGCATCACTTAAGATGCTTCAAACAGTTGCCGTGTCAATAGATATCAATTGTGATTGTACGGAAAACTCTCCATACCCAGTCAATGATTCAAAGGAGAAATTACAGACAAATTAAAAATGAGTGAGACGTAACTGCTGTAATACTTGTTTATCTTCAAATAACCAGAAGTGTATTGCAGCAAATGTCTTGTTACAGTAATTACAGATTTTGAGTATTGAGTACTTTTCTCAAGTGAATCATACCATAGTAATATACGTATATTTAAACAAAAGAAAAACTGTCTTCAAACAGGAGAGATTGACTCTACCAATATATATAAAAAAAAATTTAAAAGTTTTTGTTGTTTACTTAATTCTATGTTTCATTTAAAGGTTTCTTTTTTAAATCATGATAAAACAACAACATTTTTCCACATTCTTTTAATACCAAATTATAAATTTGTTTTATTTATGGTAGGATTTGTTTTTATATATATATAAGATTTAATAAAAATGTCTATCTTGGTGATCATAATATTATTTATTTATTCTAATATATTGTATTATTGTTGTTTTTAAAAAAAAACTTCAGTGGGTTTATTATGCCTGATATTGTTTGTACATTTTACTTTTAGGACCATTCAAATTTCCCCATAAATGGAAGAATTCAAGAATATCATTATAAATATCAATACTGTGAAGAGAACATTGCAAACTCAACTTGTTGAGACCTTATGATTGACATATTGTGTCTTTAGTAGTGCACAGATCTTTGTTGGTTGTTAATCTTTATTTATTACACTGATAAAAATAACTAACATTACATGTTGACTGTTCAGTGGTCATCCTGAAAAAGAAATTAAAGATTTTAAATGTGCTAAAAATGAAGCTGCATTTAGCTTGAATAGTTATTTACTCAGAGATTAATTTCAAGTGTACATACTTTCGTTATAAGACTATTGTTTATAGAAAAGAAAGAATGATAGGTATAATATGTTTTCTGTTTGTTATTGAACTGCGACCTACCTGACTTTTATCAAGTAGCCACTTGAACTTAACCATCTGACTCACGAATAGAAAAAATAAAAATTGAAAAAAGATTGTGACAAATTATGAAATGAAAAGTCAAAACTCCGACAAAGAGCCCAAAGTTGAAGCAAAATGTCTTCATGATCAGAGACAGCATGTAATTGAGGATTATGTCAAAGAAATGTCCAATTTGAACCACAGATTTTCTATAAATACAGGTATATAGAATACTTAAAATCTACTCACTTTTTTGCATTTCATCTAGTCTTTCCATGTACTTTGACATGCTGTTTCCTTCAAAAACAAAACAGTGCATATGTTACTAAAACCATTTTAATTATGCATTTGTATTATTAAATGTATTATAAATTAACCTGCAGTGACAGTACATACAAAATAATGGTGAATAATAAATGTCATGGCCAAATATTTGAGAACAAATAAAGATGAAAAAGAATTAGCCAAGACAAAACTTCCAAATTATTGGCAACTAGTGTTATGCAAAATCAAATAATCATCTTCACAAAAGCCTCTAAAAATACAAAAATATTAATGTTAACCCGTGAAGGCAACTTACCTGTATCAAGCTTTGTTTTGATGTTTTGATACTTTGGATTTGTTGGTATCCTTCTGTTCGTGTACTTATAGAACAAGAGACAGGCATTTAGTTTTAATAGTATTAGAGTAAGTAAGTAACATTAACAATTGTTAAACAATGAAACATTTTTTATAAATATATAGTTTAGAGCTAAACATCTGTATAGCATGATCCTTTACTAGCTGTAATGCCTTTATAAATCCTACATTTTCTTGCACCATTTTGTCATTCTTCTACCTTCTGCCAGCATTTTTGGGTAATAAGAAAGAAACCGCCTAAACATAGATGGTGTACCACATTATTGAGAATATTTAAAAGGGTTTTAAACTCATTTTTTTCTAACATAAATGGCATTTATTAAGTTTGAACGCATATGGATATATAATCATAACAGTATATGAAGCTTTGTCGTCCCACATTCACCTATTTATATGCGCGTGTTTACATTTTGATAAATATTGTAGATGACAATTGTGGTCTCACTTACAACTGAATGAAATATAAATGTTTTAGATAGATAAACGAGAGGCGTTTATGTTGATATGGTGACGACATGATGCTAACCAAAATAGCCGCCTGGCTAATACACCCGCTGCGTTATTTTATCCGATTCCCTGTAATCAGGCGACAATCTTACTCATTAACACATCATATTAATACATATTGAGGATATAAACCACATTTATATGTACCTCAGCATCGCCGATGCTCGATCGAAGCGACATTTTTTTCGGCTAAAACTCAAACATGAACGGTTGTGCTTCTCGGAACAAACGTTCAGCTGATTGGCCGCGGGAACCTATTCCAGCCAATCAAAGGAGACAATACTCCGCGTGGGGTTCGCGACGCACAACAAAAGAGTTGCTATGCGACGGTAGACGCTGATGGTGTCATTGCATGAGAAAGCAACTGTCAGAGCCTCAGCTGATCGATCGTATTGTCAGTCACGACGAAAGTCTTACATTGTTTTAGTATCACCTCAAATTAATTGACACGTGTTTTTACTTGGGTTTAGGTGTGTTTAATACCAATAGTGACTGTATTTGTTTTCGTGTGTCTGTGGCTTATAATTTATCAAACTAAAAACAAATTGTGCTCATCTATGCCAACAAAAATGTTTACATCGTATAAGTCGTATATCATTAAAGCACTCTTTTGGTAGAGTCCTATCATGATGTATGATAATGACATTACAATGACGATGAAGCTGAAGTAGTCTGTAGATAGCTATAGATTATTGAGCAGAGAGTGACATCTATAAAATAACATAAAATATAATAAATAAAATAAAAATAAAAACAAGAACAAAGAGAAAGAACACTATGAGACTTAGATTGTATCATATTTTTCTTTCTCTTTCTTTCTCTTTGTTCTTGTTCTTACTTTTATTTTTATGGATAATTGCTGTATTGCTGTGTCTAATTGGAAAAAAAAAAAAAAATTCCCGAAGGAGACTTCCTGACGGATCAATAAAGTTCTACCTATAAGACTCTGAAAAAATGGATACTGTTCCATGATGATTCATCAGACATTTACAACGGATTGGGTGATATAAGTACTCTTGTTTGGCTGAAACAAAAACCTGCACCCAATCAGAACTTTTCTGGATTAATTGATAGATTGTAGACCAGACAGTGTCATCCACTGTAGAGCGCATGTTGCAAACTCTTTGTAGTACTATGGAGTACTTGACTCTGGTGTTGTAGTATTTACAGACCACATGACTCTTGACGAAGTCGTAACTGCTTTCGTTTGTTTTGAAACCAAAATATGTCCAGACGTCAGCTTTAAAAGCGCGACTGTATCCTCTCGTCCTCAGTCATTGCCCGGATCTTACAGGATTTCAATTTTTTTTTATACAATATTGTATAGTATACACCATAAAAAAACTATGGTAACACATCAAATATGATTTGCAAGACAAAAAAATGAAGAGAATATATTAAAAATAATAGTAAAGCACAAAAAAATTATATAAATATTTTCTAACACCACTAGTTGAAATACACCAAAGTAGATTAAAGTTGATATTTTGACCTATACAGATGCCAGTGTTTGAGTCGGGCCCTTGAATTTAGAAGGTCAAATGCTTTTGGCCCCCAGGTGTAACTTAGTTCGACACTTCTAGTCTTGGAGTCAGATGAGTCAGAGTTTTAGGAAAGCACTCACAAGTGTATGAATCAAGACAAGAAATGATATCAGAGGATACACTTGTTTAGAAAGTAGACAAAAATAGACGAGTTGTTTAAGGATGTTCACGATAGGTTTAAATATAGAACCCCTGATGGAAAATGTTGACATTGACTTGAGAGAATATGTTTTGAACCAGGGGTCACAAACTCAACTGGGCAAGGAGGTCACCAGGGGTCAATTCTTGGGGAGACTGGGCCACTGCTTGCTGTTTTTTTTATTTTTACTTTTTTGGCAAATTTTATTAATATATTGTTGGTTCATGTTTTGTGGATTATTGTTTTTTTCATTCAACCATATTATTTCACATTAATCCTGTGTCAACAATGTAGCTACAATACATGTACTTTATACATACACATAAAATACATTTTAGGATTTGGGTACAATTTAATTGGATTGCTAAAGGAACTTTAGATTTTCAAGGCTTTGAACTGGGTCACTGCTTTTGCGGATGACATAGTACTGTTGGCCTCATCAGACCTGGACCTTTGGCTCGCACTGGAAAGGTTTTCAACCAAGTGTGAAGCGGCAGGGATTAGAATCATCACCTGCAAATCCGAGTCCATGGTTCTCAGTCGGAACAAGGTGGGGGGAATTCTCCGGGTTAGGGATGAGATCCTGTCCCAAGTGGAGGAGTTTAAGTATCTTGGGGTCTTGTTCACAAGTGATGGAAGAATGGAGAATGAGATTGGCAGGTGGATTGTGGTAGCGTCACCCATCTGTGGTGGTTAAAAAGAGAGCTGAGCCAAAAGGCAAGGCAGATCTACGTCCCTACCCTCACCTATGGTCATAATAATAATAATCTCTATTTATATAGCGCCAGGTGGGTAGTGACCGAAAGAACACGGTCGCGGTAAAGCGAAGCCTAGTAATATATATTACTATGACTACATACAGGAATATATATTTCAATGGTTATATCCCAGAGTTTATTCCAAACCATATATGTGTAAACACATTCCAACAGATATATTCCAGAATATAATCCATCAGATATATCCTGGATAGTTCGGAATATATCTGTTAGACTCTGTAATATTTTCATTGAATATTATATGTATACAATTTATTGTTTTCTAGGATTATTTCTTCTGGAGGATTTGTGTTGGATTTAAATGGATTAAAATTCCTGAAGTTCCCAGAAACTTGCTCGAGACACAAAAACTACAAACATAAATGAAATTTAAACAATAATAATTAAAAAAAAAAGGTTAAAACAAATCAACACGTTTAAAATCAGATTAAAAATATGTGTTAATTGGTCCCGGGAGGGTAAATAGTTACAGGTGTTGACCAGCAGGGAGCAGAGCGTGACACACAGGAAGCGTCAAAACGTGAGCAGTAAAGATCTGCTGCTGGAAAACTTGTGATTCATGGGCTCGAACAAACCAGCAGCTCTGTGAGCGACAGAACATCCTGGAGTCTTCAGCCTGAACAACTCCTGTCCTTTTTCTTTTTTTTTCTCCCCCCTCTCTCTCGCTCAACATTCTCGTCTTTCCTCCCCCAACACGCCAGATCGGATGGATCCGCAGAGCTAACTTGTGAGCTTCCATCTTTGTTTTAAACAAGACTTCGCGTTTGATTCCAGTGAGACAAATGTGTTTTCCGCTCAGAGGAGACCATTATTGAAGCTTTTTTTTTTTTCTTTTTTTTTTTGTTCACTCGCCATCTTGATGAGAACGACGTGAGGGAACAGAAGGTGAACAGGGATCATGGCAGCTACTTTATCTGCAGAGGAAGAACAGGTAGGCCTTTACAGCTCTTTTCGCTGCTTTTTCCAGGACGTTGGACACACTCTGGGGTGGTCCACGGTCCAGATCGAACATGTGATCTCTGCTGCTGTCACGGATCGAACCGGATCCGCAGCGGAAATCGGGCATCGATTTTCTTTCTGGCGCATTATTGCTGCTCGCGTCACTGCGAGCGAGTCTCCTTCCGCCGTTGCGAAACAGATCCGGATCTGTTTTATTTCTCTTCTACGTGTGGGCCAGTTGTTGATCGAAACATGGTGACGAACAGAGAATATGCTTTTAGTTTTTTCTGTCGTGTTGGGATTAGTTCTGGAGAAGAAACTTGTGTTGCCACATCTCAGACTGAAAAATAAACAATGTTGAATGTATACAACATGTATATATATCTTATGAGCCTTTGGTTACCATCTCTCATAATTCAAATCATGTTTGCATTCTAAAATGAAAATGATAATATCTAAAAAGTTATTTATAAACATGTTTAACCTAGGCAGAATGCATTTATGTAGCCCAAATGAGGTCAAAAAAAAAAGAAAAACTAACCATCTATAGGGTTTTTGTTTTAGGAATTATGCGTGCGTCAGTGAGTATTTAAGTGAACAGAAAATATTTGTTTAAAATAATAACTTTGGCATATTTAGCATGATTTGTATGCAGTTTACATTGTTTTTGCATGAGGGCCCCTCACAACTGCTACCATAAAATTTGTGGCTCCTGAGGAAATTGAAAATCCCAAAACTGTGTTGGATCATGCCAGTCATATGTATTAGAAAAAAAATGTCAAATAAAAGTACGAGAAATATATAAATGTGAGAGTTATGATGAGAAATTCTAAATTCTTTTTTTTTTCTAAACAGTTTTATATAGTGTTGATAATAATTTAAATTCTTGAAAGGATCTTTCATGTAAATGAACACACTCAAGTTTAATGATGAGGAAAGTATCAAGTGATTTATAATTTATATTATTTTGTAAGATGTCAATAAACACAGTATCCCTTGTAGTTTATTTATTCTTTCTTTTTCAGAAGAACCTTAAATATCCATTTGATGTTCAGAAAACGTTTAGTTTTTTTTGTTGTCAGCTAAAGCAGGTATGTCAGAAGTCCTGCTTGTGGGGCCATTCGCGGCCCTTAAGTAGATCTCATTTGGCTCACGGTCTCCATTATAAAGTGTATTATTAAAGTGCAAAATACACATTTTGAGAGTGTAAAAATAAATTAGTCATTATTGCCGGTTCCCGACTGTCCTTGAAAATATCAATTTTGTTTTAAACAGGACAACGATTTAAGACTATATTTTGGAACCTGTGGTTGAATGAATTCCTGCTTTTATGTCTCTACACATTTGGCCCGCGCTTGTTTTAACTTCCTCAAGTTGGACCCTCTTCCAAAAAATGTTTCGACACCAGCATTTAAACTACTGATGTTTTGTGTTTAACATGGAGACCCCCCACTGAGTAGAACCCATGCAGAAATCCATCTCTCCTGGTGGACTTAAGTCCGGGGCCAGTATCTAGTTGGGTGTGTTTTGTGTAAAAAAAAAAAAAAAAAAGTAGTGTAGTACTTGTTAGTAACATTGGCTTCCCTACCAAAGACGGATAGTCCAGCTGTCGTCGGTATCATCGGGATATGTGATTGACCCAGATATGAATCTTCTGGCTTTCTATTCGAACAGAAAAAAAGTTGCAGTTCTGCCTGATGCAACGCCGCCATGTTGACTATCCAACCACCTGAAGCCCACCCCCAAGTGAAATGACCTACATATGAATGAAATCATTGCATGAATGAAGTGAACGATCACATAATACAGAAGGCAACCACTAAGACACACTTTTTGTTCTCATATGAAAGTATAGTTCTGAACATTCTTGTGAAAGTAGATTTGTTTCCTACATGTTGATAAAAGCAAATAAAAAAACGTGATATATTGAATTAAAGATTGTCATTTATTTAATATTTCTAGTAAAGATTTTTATTTTATGAGCCAACGTGTTCATCCGTCTGCTCTGTTCAGCTTCTCTTCTGTCTTCACATCATCTGGCAGCAAAAAAGTCTTATCTGGCTGCTCCATTTCCTGTGTCAGGCCGGGCCTCTGTGAGAGGCCATGCTACAACCTCATTACATCCACAGCCACGAGTGCTGCAGGACTTGTGTGTATGTGTGTGAGAGAGGCTATAGATGAGTGTAGCAACTCTTAAAAGCCTTTCCACTGGAGTTTATGTGTGTCAGAGAGCATGTGTGTCTATCATATGCTTGTGTTTAATCTCCTCCCTAGAAGGCAGAATGACTTCCTGTTTGAGTATCAAACAGTGATGTCGTCTTTTATGTGCATCAATCATTCATTTAAACATTCACAGAGGTTTTTTTTATTTTTATTGGCATTGTCATACTTTTTGTTGATGCCTTGTTGACAACCAAGAGTGTAGAGAAGTGACAAACATTCTAAGGAATTTGGTGCTTCTGGCAAAAATATAGTCACATATGAATTTTCATAATTTGTAGATGTGGAATTGACCATTTCCTCCCGAATCAGTCCTATAATTTCTTCTTCCTGTCTTTATCAAGGCTTCAGTCGCCAAACCAGAGCTGGGTAGTTAATTTCCCAAAGAGCCACAATATATACTTTGACTTTTGTGAGGGGCCGTCAAGCCAAAACCGAAGAAAAGTGAGTCAAAACATTACAAAAACAAAGCATGTAATAAAATAAACCTTAACAGGCCAATAAAATATTGATGAAACTTTAGTTAAAAGAAAGTGATAGAAATAAGATTCTAAATATGATCTCAATAATAATTATTTTGAGTAGAAATTATATTTTCATAAAGGATAAACAAAAAAAGCGAAAGGTACGGAGCCCCGGACACAACATGTTGGGGAAAAAAGGCAAAACACATTTGTGACCCTTTAATTTATAGATTTGGAATTCAGTGATATTATATATTTTAGTATTAGCCACAATGACGGACATTATTTTGTTGAGATGTTGAAGAATAAACTCTTTTTTGTTTAGACATTATTTATATTCTCACATAATTGACACCAGTTTATTCTGAAGATTGTACTACCTTAATATTTCTACGATTTGTTACATTTTTTTACAGACCATAATGTTGTTGGCCATGAAATGTATGTTTATATACAGTATTTTACCTTGTCATGTATCGGGTACCGTCAAAAAGTCCTGAGTTAATACAATAGTAAATGTAAAATAAAGCGATAAGACTTCTGTTTCACTTCTGCCCAAACGATTTTATTAATGTGTTTTTTACTGTAGATCAACCACAAATGTTTAAACACCTGAAACCTGAACTGCATCTTCACTGGTCGTCCTGCCCTCATATCATTTCCACACATTGTCTTGCCTCTACCTCAAGAATACCCAAGAGGGTCTGATCCAGAGTACACATTGATTTACGGGTTGTCTTAATGGAAACCACTTTCGATGAACCGCTTGTCTAAAATAATTCAATCGAGTGACTTAAACTGGGACCCCGAAGAGCCTCCAGAACCCACCCAAGGTCCCTTCGAGGGAATGAAGCACTTCACAGATGGTTGAATCCCTTGGGCACCAGGCAGGAAGTGCTTAATGAAGGAATGGCTTCTTGCAGAAAATTTCCCAAATCCCCCCTCATGGGTTTGCCACGATGGCAGAGACAAACACTACAGGCTTGGAAAATTCTTAACCAAACCTTACAAAGCCACAGGTTTTATCGGATCTATTTCTGTATTATCAATCCCAGCAGTGGAGACAAGACTTGGAATTATATTTATTTAAATATTTGGACTAGAGTATTTTGTCTTCTGATAGGCTCTGAGACTAAATACTCAATTAACTGAACCCTCCACCACGTTTGTACTTTTGTATAATTCCACCACAAAACAAAGTTCTACAGAACATCTTGATTCAGTCGTCTCCCGTCACTAGAAACGAAACGTTTCCTGCTAGGTCATAGTCTCTGGTTTGACTGAATAATAATTTTCTTTTTTACCTTTTAAGGCCTTGAAACCTTTCCTCAGATCTTCTTGGGTCTGCGTATTAAGGACTCCTAAATAAACATGTTCCATTTCCTGGTGACTACACAAACATTTCTGGACAAATCTCTGTAAAAAAGTAATCAGTTAACAATCCAAATATACACGTGGTTTTATCTTTCTTGTCCTTGTCTTATAGAAGATTTTATCCAACAAGAAGGGAAGCGAAAAGGAACGGATACAGAGTCAATAACACTTCAATGTAATGTCAAAGTTTTAAATTATGTGAAAAAACTGCCAAAGTGTATGAGCAAGTGGAGATTTCCAGCAAACGATTATCCATCTCCAGGCCAGTAAATTATTAGACATCCGTTGGGTTTCTTTTTTCAAAATGCTGTGTAAATGTTTTACGAAAATGAAAGCTGTCAGTGGGTTTGAAGTATCAAATATATATGTTTACATGTGAAGCATTGCGTACTAGTGTGTATTATGTGGGGACCATTTCACAAAAGGAAAATAATAGAATACAATAAAATTACACAACTACCTTGTCCTTCAAGAAACGACATGTATTTTCATGTTACAGCCTGAACAAAAATGAAAACAATGTTTTTAATCATCAACCATTGAATCTCAAACATGATTTGTATTTATTGTTTTCACATTCTGACAAATTGCAGTTGGTTTAATTTTTCTTCTGCAAATTTGAAAATCGAGTGCAGACGAGTATTTCGAACACTGCATTGTAAGGGAGTTAAGGTACAAGGTAGTACGGTTAAGATCTCTGACATATTGACCTGGTACTGATACCGGTTCCTGAACGAAGCTTCTTCCGATACCAGTTTTTATGAGATAAGTTCTCATAGAAAATGTCATTTTTGATAGAATAGATGAATAGAATAGAACAATTCTTGAGTTAATTTTTTTTTCAGATTTTTGTGAATTTCTACTCCCAAGCAGTTTTCGTACAGAACAAAATAAACGACATAATTTTCAGTGGAAAAAAAAGAATCTGTTGTTCCCTGGCTTTGTCACTTATCCTTTTTTCTTCATATATAATTCACACATTATCAAGTTTTCATCACGTGTATACCAAAAATTTGCACCGAAAGACAGAATGTTTCGATACTCTTTACTGATCTGATCCAGCCTTACACCCCAGCTCGGGCTCTGAGGTCTGTGGATCAGAATCTACTTATGGTTCCACGCACACGGCTCAGGACCAGAGGAGAGAAATCTTTTCAGGCTGTTGCTCCTAAGCTTTGGAACAATCTTCCTCTCTCTTTGCGCTTGATGGAGTCTACTGACTCCTTTAAGAAACATCTTAAGACGTTTCTATTTGTGCAGGCTTTTCCTTGAATTTCTCGAACTCCTGTGTTGTTCTCGGTGTTGTCTTGATCTTTGAAGTATGTACTGTTTTGAGTATTGTTTTGATTGTTAAAGCGCTTTGTGACCCTGGTCTCGAAAAGCGCTATATAAATATATATTACTTACTTACTTACTTACTTACCCGAAGGATTTCGGTCGGGCAGCAAAAGAACCGAAGTTTGATTACCCAGAACTAGACATGGAAGCAACAATTTTGTCTGCCCCCCCCTTTCAAGAAAACCCTGGACCTCCCGGCCCTGTGGGAAAAGTCAGCAGGTGCAGAAGTGGCTTCAGCTCCTGCATGCTAAATCCTCTGAGCTTTAAACTCTCCTGTGTTTCAAATGTGCGGCTCGGACAGGGGCGTCCTGTCTTCTGACCCGTCGCTCTTATCACTGACAGTTTTGTTTCCATTTAGAGTCGAAAAGAATCCCACAACTTGACTTCCTGCCTCAGATCTGAGACGCTCCGTCCGTCCTTTCTCAGAGGAGCTTTCACTGCCTCCTCTGTGATGCTTTGAGATTGAAATAAGTAGCTGAGACAAGAAGAGCCTTTAGTTCTTTAATATGTATCTTTAATCATTGATATTTCTATTTTACTGCAAACAATTAGTATTACTTACCTGGTGTTTTTGTTGTATTTTTACAGGATGATATTACTAATAAACAGAAATTGACATTACTTTTTTTTTTTTTTTTGTGCCCACAAATGTTACTTAAAAAACAGAAATAACACTTTTTTCGTTTAATCTTTACCTCATTTATTATTTCTTCAAAGTAAAAGCAATAATTCAGTTTACTTGTAGCTGTGCTGTCCACAATTTTCGTCATCTACACAAATACATTTTTACCACTTTTTCTTAACCAATCTTCCATTAATAGTAGTAACTATAAGTACATCAGTATTTACATTATATTTTTGTTTCATATGAAAGCGCACCGTAATCCAACCCGCAGACATTATCAAGTCAGAAGTTTCACTTCCTCCTCAGCTCACTTCTTGGTAGCAAATTAAGTTGTTTTTTTTCTGACCGCAATTGTGTATTCGCAGGCTACAAAGCAGTTTCTGGAGGAAATCAACAAGTGGACCAGTCAGCATGGAGTGTCGCCACTGTCCCGAGAGCTGGCGGTCAAGTTCCTCATGGCTCGGAAGTTTGATGTCCTCAGAGCAATCGAGCTCTTCCACAGCTACAGGGTGAGAAAATCCGATCTTTTTTTAACTGTAACAGAGCAGGTTAGATGTTTGTGTGGATAAAGTTGTGTTCAAAATGATATTTTAAAATCGTTTATTCAAACAGCCTTATAATCGTTTTTAATTATAAACACTGGCAACACTGCATATAATATTATAAATCAAAACATTAAGTAAAAGATTTTTTAACTACTTTACTACAAAAGAAAAAATCGTATCCCTAACTCATGGTTTGGGGGCCAAAACTCGCCCGACAAGTCATTGAAGATGGCCGACCATAGGGTTGCTATTGATTTTGAACATCCATGTTGATTTAGTGACCTATAAAGATGCTTAAAGGTGTTTAAGATGAGAGATTATGGATGACAGCAATTGATCACAGACTAACGCTAAAACTGATTTTGAAATAAAGAATATTTGCTCGGTGAGTGTTTGATAGGACACGCACACATGGAGATAATGAAGATATATTGAACCTCCAGAAATAAAGAAAACTTCGCAAACAGACTCTTTACCTTTGTGTGGTCTCTGGGTCAGGGTCAAACACATTTGTTTTAGGGTCACCTTGACCCCGCACATGGGATAATTACAGTTTGCAAAATGTTGCATTGTGTGATTGAATTTGACTCGTATTTAGTTGTATAACTTCTGTTCCCGAGAACTGCTTTACATCACTTTGAGTCGAGCAACTTGCACATGTTAACATCCCGAGATCATTTGACGGTGTTCCTTGATTCCTTTGCATTTCTCGATCAGATCTCACTCTTAAATTGAGATGTTACTTTGCGTTAACCTTGAATTGATTTCTAAATTTAAAAAAGTACTTGAAATATAATGGTTTTAAAAAATTCAATGTAATATTCATTTTGTCAAAAGGATTCAATGTAGCTAAACAATTCAATGTAAAAACAATTAAATGAGGAAAAATCAAATGTAAAACATTTCAAATTAGTCAATATAAGAAAACTCGGTGTAAGAAATTTGGTGGAAAATAATTGGTGCTAATGTTCGGGCGAAAGTATGAAAGTAAATGTCTTTGAATGTAAATTTCTAAGACTGAATTTTTACAGAATCCAAAAGAAATTAAATTTACATTTTATGCCCTTTTATTTTTACACTGTCTTTCTCCAAGTGATCTTTTAATTACATTTTCTACACAAAAAGCCAAAACTTTGCTTGAATTTTGATTGTTTAATCTGATTTTGATGCCGTTAAAATGAATTCTAATTAATTAATAATCAAAATTTTGCACACTTTTACTTCCATGGACATTTTTTTTTCTAGAATGAATTACCGCTACTATAATAACTAAGTACATTTGAAGACTGCTCTTTTTTGGAACAGCCAATAATGCATTTTTCTGTCCTCAGGTTAGCTGAATAAACTGACAGATAAAGCTCTCCATTATTCTCCGGGTCTAAGTTTCTGTCTGGTGTCGTTGCAGGAAACTCGCCTGAAAGAAGGAATTGTGCGTCTGCAGCCTCAGGAGGAACCTCTGCGCTCCGAGCTGCTGAGTGGGAAGTTCACAGTTCTGGTAAGAGAGTTTGCTCGCCGCTCTGGTCGACGATGACGTGATGTTGTCCTTGTTGAACCTTTGGCTGTGTTAACGCCTCCACACACAAAAGAAAACTGTGTTATAGCTCCAGACACGTGGATCGTAACCTCAAAAATGGACACGGTCAAAATAATACGCTCACAAATTTCATCTTACACAAGCAAATCTTTGTCATGTGACGCCCTCGCTTACTTCTTTCACCGCTTCACTGCCGCTGGTCGATCACTAGGTGGAGGCAGAGAGTCCGAATGAACCTTCTTTTTATTCTTCCAATATTTCGCAGTTTTGTTCAAGGGTCCTCTTAGCATTGGATCCTACGAATTGAGCTTTACACTTTAATTTATGAAATTTACTTTTGCATGTGTCAGAATGCTCGGGATCCAACGGGAGCGTCCATTGCCTTGTACACAGCCAAGCTTCATCACCCCAATAAGACCGGGAACCATGTGGTGCTGCAGGCGCTCTTCTACCTCCTGGACCGGGCTGTGGAGAGGTACTTGTACTCAAATTTACGACTAAAACAAGAAGGAAATATATATATTTTTTAATTTTATTTGAAGTGTCGGATTAAGAGCTTTATTATGAAAGGCAGAAACCTCAAGCACAACCAGACTCGGTGTGCTGTGAACGGTCTAGAAAGGCGCTATATAAATAGAAATGATTATTATTATTATTATTATTAAAAGGGGGAGGATTGATGGTGAGAGAAGAGAGTAGTGAACAGCAAACAGGGTCATGAAGAGCAATCTGGAGTCATTGTCACTTTCCACCAATAACTTGTGCACATGAAGTAAACACCTGTTGTAAAAGGTTTTGATTTGTGGAAAAGTTTTCAATGATCTTGGGCAAATATGTACAATCATGTGTAGAGATGTATCACTGTAGATCTATGTATTTTTTCATGTTACAATATCAATGTAAATCACTGTATCTATGGGGGTTTTTTTTTGCTTTCGTTATTTTTTTTATCATAGTTCTTTTATGGTTTACACTTCAATAAAGTATGTTTAAAATAAAATAATTCCATTTTTTTATTTACGTTAACATGAAAATACACCTACAGCCTTTTGTTCATTTTTTTTTTTCTTGAAATTAAGCTTCCGGCCACTAGATGGCAGCAGTCAATACGTCATTTGCAGCTAGAGGAACAATGAAATCCTGCTAGATCCCGTCAACGCCTGAGGACGAGAGGATATAGTCGACGCCAACGGCTTTTAAAGCTGATGTTTGGACATGTTTTTATCTTTCAGTTCTATTAATTTTACCAAAATAGGTTGAAACAATCACATGATGTCGAAATGTATCTTATCGCATAGTGAGTTGAATATATGGCATTATGAGATTAGTGTATTGTGAGTCCTAATCATGTGTTAACGTAGAAATGTCTAATCAACCACTGGTGAAGCTGATATTTGCTTAAAAGCAACATAGTAACAACAAGGCTGTGGGTAGTGAAGAAAAGAACGAGTATATACACAGAATAATAAGGAAACTAAAAGGCTAAACCACCTGTTGGATGCTTGAGGAATTTTTCACTGATCTTTTTGAAATTGTGGGGGGGGGGGGTATTTTACATCAACTCTGCTCTACAATTTCAATAAATAAATCAAAAGCTGACCATTTACAACAAAAACAGAATTAAAGTTGTTGAAGCAAATTTGTTAGAAGCCAAAAAAAGAAACACTTAGAAATATGGTTGCAACGGTAAAAAATTGTTATTTTATTTTTCATATTTTTTATGTTATGTTATGTTATATCAGTTCCATCACAAGAATGATGGAAATTGCGATAATTGCTCATTTATGTAGGTGTCAAAGTAATGATGTTGACGTATTGAGTTACATCTGTCATACCATTTCATGGCAGAAGCTCTTGGCTCACAATATAAGCATCTCAAGACTAGAATGCATTCAAAAGGCTGTTCTAGGATTCAGTGTTGAGAATTAAAGTTACGGTTTGATCCTTTAAAGTTGTGTAGCCATTATTTGTATTAGATAACTTTCTAATTTCCAACACCAGAAACGACAATAATCTGACCTTTCATGAGTTCATGTGTGAATATACTTGGATTTCCTGTCAATAATTAATTATGAGTAACTTATCTGTTTTGTTTTTTTCTGGTTGGCAGCTTTGAGACTCAGAGAAATGGTCTGGTGTTCATCTACGACATGGCCGGATCCAACTACACAAACTTTGAACTGGACCTCAGCAAGAAGATCCTGAACTTGTTAAAGGTGCAGATCACAACAAGTCTAGTATTAGGAAGTATTTTTTGAATGGTTATAAAAGTGCAGTTTATTTGATCAGAAATACATTTTGAGTAACTTATCAACATTAATAAGTCAGCGACATTATCACTGGATAATGTAATTAATGATGCCTGTTAATGTGACTCTTTGTTATTTAAATAATTCACTGAAATATGTTAGAAATATTGGAAGTTATTTGAAAACTTTTAATTTCTTATAAACGCATTTTCTTGACATTCCAGATTTCCATCTGGATCCAGGATGATTTTGAAGGAAACCGCTTTATCTGTTTATACTGTACTCTTGTATCACTTTAACCCTTGTGATATCTCAAAATGCCTGCAAACAAATGTGTTTGTGGTATCCCTTGTGTTGTCTCGACAAAAGCGATGCTACAACCCCTTTTTTTTGGGGGGCCTTCGGGTCACCTTGACCCTGAGATTACACAAGGGTTCAAATAAGTAATGAAGTAGTGATTGTGGTGACAAAATGTTGTGTTTTTATTTAATTTGCCGTTGTTTTAGGATTGCTAAAAGGCTTTGCAACTTGAACTCATTAGTTGAGATGTTTGTCCACCAGGGGGCGTTCCCAGCGAGGCTGAAGAAGGTTCTGATCGTTGGTGCTCCCGTATGGTTCCGTGTTCCCTACAACCTTCTGAGCCTGCTGTTGAAGGAGAAGCTGCGAGAGCGAGTGAGTTCCTGATCCTCCTCCTATCAAAGCTCTCCTGGTCTGTAGTGCTCTGCTCATGGGTCCACCTGGCTCCAGGTTCAAATGGTCAAGACGGCCGAGCTCCGCCAACACCTGCCCAGAGACTGTCTCCCGCAGCACCTGGGGGGCCTGCTCTCCCTGGACGCCTTCAGCTGGAACCAGCAGCTTCTGGCGGGTCAGAACGGCCGAGTGGACCCGGTGGACGAGCTGGTGGGGATACCCGTGGAGGAGTCCTCCGTCCACGTCCCGGGACCGGAGTCCATGAGGCCCCAGGAGCTGATGGCGTACCTGGGCAGACTACAACGCTCCGGGGTGCATCAGGAGTACGAGGAGCTGCGTCAGGAACTTCCTTCTGGAACCTTCCACTGTGCACAGTAAGTGTTGAGCATGGAAGGTACATCACTTCCTGGTTCTTAGCTTGACTGCGATGCTGTGTCTCAAATCGCATACTAGCGTACTAAAAGTTAGTATTTTTAGTGCGTTAGTGCGTCTCAATTCTTAGTATGCGAAATTTAGTGCACCATGCACACTAAATTGGTGTACTAACACGCCCACAAAACTGAGAATGGTTCGATGGACACTAACCACACTAAACAGCCGCCATCTTAGTGACGTTTAAAACGGAAGTTACGTATATATACGTATATATAAATGCATATATATTAATATACTTACAGGTGCATTTTCCCCAGCAGTAGGAGGATAAACACGTCTTCGCTGCTGATACCAGCTTAAATATCTCGCGATTATTTAGATTCTCATATTTTTTCTTTATTTCTTTTTCCAAAGTTGCAATACGTGCTGCCAGCAGGTGGCGATAGCGTTCAAACAGCTACTTGAAACATCGTTAAATAGAAGTAGAAGAAGAAGCTGTCATGTGATCTCCGGTTAGTGTGTAGCAGCACAGTTTGATTTGAGACATACTATCTGTGCAGAATTTGCATACTAGTTAGTACGTACACTAAACTGATGCATACTAACTTCTAGCATACTAAGAGTAGTATGCGATTTGAGACACAGCACTAGCCTCAAATATTTGACCTAAGTAGAAGAGCTTTTTAGTTATTTTAGTTTTTATTTAATGACTCTACTGTAATATTTTACTTTTATCTATATCAATTTATATTATATTTTTTAAACATTTATCCTTGACATACTATTTTCACATTTGCAAGCTTGGAAAATGAAAATTTCTCTCTGTGGCCCCTTCAAGACATATTTATGGCATCACATGAATTAAGTTTACTTGTTTAAATGTATTATAATTTAATAATCGATCCGCCTGGTCCAGTGTGCCCGAAGACGCACTCCACTTACAACAAAAGTTGGTTTGATTTGGTCCAATATTTTGTACTAGGTTTCTGTTCAAACATTAATTTGTATAAAATAAATGTTCTTATGTGTTTGTCCTCCACAGAGCAGCCTGCAACCAGGAGAGGAATCGATACGCCGATGTTTTGTGCCTTGACCACACAAGAGTCCGTTTGAAACCCAGGAGGAATGAGGTCAGTGCTGTCGCACCATATTTACAATAGATTATTTGATATAATAAATTGTCCACGTAAATTTTCTTCAGATATTTATACATGATAAGAACAATACGTTATCTGGTGACCAGTCAAGTCACGCCGGGCGGCAAAGATGGTGGTTGAAGGGAGGAGAATGTAAAATTATGGGCAGTTTACAGAGAAAAGTGATTACATTTTGTTTTCCTTATAAGTGTTGTTTTCATCAAAGTAGGGGATTTATTTATTTACTAGAACATTGTGGATTAACTTCCAACATTCCTGAGATTATTTCCTTCTAACTTTTTTTTCTAACCTTAACTGAAATGAATTACGTCCCATGTTTTCAGAGGTTAAACTTCACTTTTTCAGTGAATTTGTAACTGAGTCACGGAGCCTTGAATTAAATGTCTAATAGTTAAGAATATATATATATATATATATATATATATATATATATATATATATCGGTGTATCCGTGTAGACCAGGGGTAGGAAATTCAATTAACCAAGGAGCCACATTTAAAAACCGTTACTAAGGATCATTTTATTAAATATATATATACTGATGCAACTATATATATTTAATAATACACAATATTAAAAAACAAAATAAAAATAATTAATTAAAAAACTATTTTTCTTTCATGTTACATTAAGAGCTGCATTAAAAATGAATCTATAAAAACAATTGTACATAATCAAGATAATAAAAACCACTTATAAAGGAAACACTTTCCTCAGGCCAGATTGAAAATGTGCTTTTACAGGTTGGTTTGTGGTGTGCCAAATGCTTCTTCTAATCTGTGTGATGTATTGCTCCAACACAGAGGTCCGACTACATCAATGCCAGCTTCATGGACGGCTACAAACAGAAAAACGCCTACATTGGTACTCAAGGTGAGATGAAATATGTGCAGGGTTTCAACTTCTCGCTACAAAGGTTTATGAAAACGTTGTATTTGCTCAGAAGGACTAGTGGGTACAGAATTATACCTCTTTATAATATGAGGATTTATTAATCAGTGTTGAGTTATTTTATCTTTTTGTTAGTTGGAATTTTAAGTTTAATTTAAACTCCTATCATCTCACTATAGTGCATGTTTTAAATGAATTGTTTTGCTCCTGCAGGACCTCTTGAAAAAACCTACGGAGACTTCTGGAGGATGGTTTGGGAGCAAAACGTGCTGGTGATTGTCATGACTACCAGGTAAGGCAGCTGACAAGGGACGTCGCTACATTTCGATGGGTCTGAATTTCATGAGGGAAAAACGCCTGCAGGACGGACGAGGGCAGTCGGAGAAAGTGCGGGCAGTACTGGCCTCTGGAACAAGGTGGACAGGAAGTGTACGGACACATGGCCGTGGTGAACCAGAGGGTGGACCACCACACGCATTACAACCACACAACTCTGGAGCTGCACAACACAGAGGTATGACCGCGATAGTGAGACTGATAAACATGATTGAAAGTGTTTTGGGTTCGTCTCTTCCAGACCTGTGATCAGAGACAAGTCAGTCATTTCCAGTACCTCAGCTGGCCTGACTATGGCGTCCCTGCCTCGGCTGTGATGCTTATCGACTTTCTGGCTGCTGTGAAGAAACAGCAAAAGAAAAGGGTTAACGCTTTGGGAGTCCAGTGGAACGGCCACCCACATGGCCCCCCGATGGTGGTCCACTGTAGTGCAGGTATCGGGAGAACGGGTAAGTACAAAAATAACTATATGTCACTACTTTGTAGCTTTTGACGTTGTTGTTGCTGGAAGTTCTAAAGTCATTAAAAAGATCACTTTACAAATTTAGGCAAATAATTGCGGAATTTTAATGGTTCAATTTTAAATGTTGTCTTTTTAATAATAATAATAATAATAATCTCTATTTATATAGCGCCTTTCTAGACCAGGGTCACAAAGCGCTTTGACAGCCATTCACAATGATTTCTTTTTAACAATTTAAGTCTGATGTTCAAATACCAATAATTCAAAAATACATTTTCTAAATCAAATATTTATATATGTTGCCTTTTTACTTTTAATATTAAAATGTTGGTGTTATGGAGCCACTATGATTGGTTGAAAGTTTGTTAAAGTAGCTCAGAACTCTTTTGGTATTATCTGTTGGTGCTCTTTTACCAATTGGGGCTACAAATTTAAAAATGTAAACTTAGAAAATGCATATTTTAATTATTGGAATTAGAATAACAAACACGATGTGTTAAAAAAAATATTTTTCATTTTTAGTAATAAAAAAATATCATTATTCATAAAAACACATACAAATATTTTTTTCAATTCTTAAAATTCAATAAAATATTTTAAAAAAAAGTTACATTCAACCATTATAATAGTAATGCCACTGATGTACTTCCAAATGATTGCAGCAAAAGTATAGACAGAATTCTGATCCATTTCTGAGGGGGAAGAACGACCTTAAATGTACATACAAAATCATGGAGAATGAGACTCCTTTTTATGTATGACTTTCTTTTTGATGATGTCTCAGCTTCTTTATTTTCTGGCACAAAATCAATCCTTGTCCACCTCTAGCTTTAAAGTCTCCCGATGTGTGTTTAATAGTATAGTGAAGACCTTTGATATCTTGGTGGCTTGCATGTTGCAGGAACTTTCTGCGCTCTGGACATCTGCCTGTCGCAGCTGCAGGACGTGGGCTCTCTGAACGTGCGCCAGACCGTGCGGCGCATGCGGTCGCAGCGAGCCTTCAGCATCCAGACCCCCGACCAATACTACTTCTGCTACAACGCCATCTTGGAGCACGCTCAAAGGCAGGGTCTGCTTCCCGCCAATCAGTGAGGTTGTGTCCGCAGCGTCTCCACGTTTTAAGCTAAAAAGCCACATGATCGTGTCGTAACTTCCTACCAGAAGCCATTTGTCGTAGCTAAAAGCCACTTCTACGTGTTATGAGTCGACGGTGAGAAGCCTGGACTAGGACGCGGCCAAATACTCTTCATTTAGCAAACTTTGTAGCTTTGTGGGAGGTTGATGTTTGGAGCATGTGGCCTTAAAGTGTTTTTTTATTTCTAATCTTCACAGGGAAGGTTTAGGGACCATATACACATAGCCGCTTTCTTGATGAACCATCGCGGCTGCCTCGCACAGCATTTAACCCTCTGCTAAATGGAACTTTTAAGACTGGTTTCATTTTTTTTAAGGTGACTGTACTTTTACATTAAACATAATTTTATTGAAATTCTTAGCATTATTAGTTGAAATATTTACTGAAAATCTATATTTGAGGTGTGATCCTTGAACATGTGGCAGGTTCTCTCTCTCTCTTTCTCTCTCTCTCTCCATGTCTTGTCAAGCTAGTAAAGTTGATGGTGTGTCATCTGTGACCAGAAAAAAAAGTAGGAAGCATCCTGCTAGACTTTCCATATTGGCAGATTGTTTCATCCTAAATTCTTCATTACTAAGGTGACTTGTTGGCTGTGATGATTGACGAAAAAAATAAGCTTATTGTTATCTGCATTTGGTTGGTTCATGTTTTTTAATTTTCTTTATTTGTAATGTTCTGGTACTGCAGGTCCTGCTCACATCACTATAAAAGGCACAGGGTTGCAAGTCTAAAATGGTGGATGAGCAGCATGATCATGCACAAACAAGTTCAGTTGCTTGGTCATGTAGTAATTAATTTTATTGACCTACAGTCAAGAGCTACTCTGATTTTAAAGATGCAAAGCTACACCCATAAGGTTAGCCTGATGAAGTTAAGATAAGAGGTAAATGTTTCTATTAATCGGATCCGATCCAATTTTTATGATGGGTTTCTTTTTCCTCTTTAACTATCCCTACATGTATTTATTTTTATTTTTTGTACCGTATATTAAAAAGTATGAGACATTATCTGCTCTTCCAGTCGATTCTGCCTTTTACTCCGAGGCAGTTGGGATTAGAACCATCAACCTCATCAGGTAGAGAGACGGGCAAATGATGATCAATGAAAGGCTTGCAACTCTGTAACGTCAGCATTCCATGTGAGAAAAGACCAGTTTTCCCCTTCAGTACTGCCCAAGCTTTTTACACTTTTCTTTTATAATCACAAAACATGTTTAGACCTCATGAGTAGTGCAATATTCCTTTTTTTAAAATCATCGTTTCATGCCTTAGCACTTTTGAAACAACCATGCTAACATGGCGCCACAGGACAAATGCCAAAAGTTAATTTTATCATTCAAAACTCCGATGTGATGTGCCCAGTGTGTCTACTTAATAATGCTCAATCAGCTATTAAATGCACAAATATATTCACTTCAGCATTAGAGACCAACTCTACAAAAAGCAGATCGTTGTTCTTTGTGGCCTCATCTAATCTTTGAAACTACATGTGTTGAATTGTTGCCAAGTGCCGTGTCTATAACTACAGAATTCATATTGAATTTGCTTGTAGTGAAACAACAGTTTGCTATCCTTGAATTATTGTGGATGCAATGTACCCCTATATTCTTTTTATTATTATTATTGTACTTCGACAGTTTTAGGGCTGCCTGGTTTGCTTCTATGAATTTTATATTTCCTTTCTTTTGAAAATGTATTTTTTTTTCGGTAAAATAATAATAAACTCAAAACAATGTCAATAAAAGTGTGTTGTTTTTCTTGGGTTTATATCATTAGCAATGCTTCCAAAGATTTGGTATATTGATGTAAAACTAAGCATGCATTTGTACTGATTGTATTTTAAGTTTTTTATTTTGTGGTTTATTTATTTTTATATTAATTGCATTTGATATTTTTCTCGTTTTAAAGCCAACAAATATAAGCATTGTTGTGGATATATGAATATACATTTAATAGTTTGAGTTACCAGTCTACGTGAATATTCTGCCTGCTGTTGTAAGTGTAGTTTCCAAAAGTTTCGCGGGTGGTATTTAAACTAAAATGACGTCACCGACCCTGTTGGCCAATGAGCTCTGAGGGGGGCGTGAACGACTATTCGGTCACAAACACGTATCGGACTAAGGAGTCTTTTTTTTCTCCCGGGTAAGAATCTGCAGCTGTTTATACAATAACAAACTATATAGTTGGACCGGAACACGGTGTCACATTGACATGGTCGCCTTGTTTAATCACGACATTTCAAAAACGTGTTTACTTATTTTAAACTGCTCTGTTTGTGTGCTAAACCAATACGAAGTTAGGGTTAAAATGCGTTGGTTGTTTTTGTTGACCAGACGTAAACAATGTGTTCGCCTCTACACGTTGGGCGGTTCGTTCGTATGCAAGTTAAACTGAGTGAAACGAAAGACAAGGGAGTTGGATTTTACCCCTCGATTAAAAAAATATTTCATTTAATTCTGCAATCCGTGACGTTGTCCTCGACTAAGCCTATGTTGTTGTTGTTATTATTACAACGCGGGAAATGGCCGAGGACGCGCTAAAAGCGACGCAGTAGTTTCCCGTCGTTGTTTTGCAAGAGTGTGTGTTCGATTTGTGTTAAAAGTGTGGTCTTTTTCTGGAGTCAAATACACACGGCGTGGCGATCCAATCGCTATGACCAGCCATGCTGCGTTCAGGGTCCTTTGTTTGGCTGGTGCAGCGTGGATATACGCGGACACGGGTGAGGGGTGCTCGTTCGACGTGTGTTTAAAACACGTCCGGATCAACGGGCGACGTTATTTGTTTGCGGTTGTTTTTCACGCGCAACAACAGATCGGAAGCTTTAAGTGGAATCGTGGACTGTTGTCGTCCCGCGATAGAAGCTCAAGTGTGGGCGAACCTATCGTCGGTCACAGAAGTCTAGGACCTGGTCCCTCCAGCTCCGCCTCTCGTGGGCGATGGTTTAGTTTAGAGGCTCCGCCCATTTGTAGGGATAGGGCTCCGTTGATTGGCTGAGTGGCGAAATAGCTCCGCCTCTAGAATCTGACTCCACCCACACCGGAAGTATAACTTTCTCCTCATGGATGTCCGTACATCACACAAGATCAACGTTTAAGAGCATTTGTGTCGCACAAAACTATATATTGCTTAACATTTTTCACAATTTAATGTGAGCCGATCGATATTCTTTTAATTTACACAATAAACTATTTCCCAAATGAGACCTCCAGTGGATCAATAAAGTTTTATCTTATCTTAAAGTAGGTGTATTTACTCAAAATACAACCACTGCATGTATTTTCTTTATTATAACAATTTTGTGTGAGTAGTTGTGTAGCATCCATCTTTATCCAACCAGTACAACCACATTTTTACACAAATTATTTCAAAAGAATAATATTTAAAGAATTTAAGGGCTGGAACTTGATATTGAACAATATTAATTCAATATTTTAACTTCATGGAAGCTTAAGCTTCTAAATCAACCCCTGTTAAACCCTTTTTTTTAAGTCGTACAACAACTCCAGCTAAAAACACAAAGAATTGCACTTATTGATAAGCATTCAATAAAGGACTAGGAGTGAACGTTTGTCGTCTTACCATATTATTTTTCTTTAAAATGTTATTAAACAGTGAAAAACGTTCAGATAATGTCAATGAGTTTTGGGGAATACGACATTTCCTCTCATAAAGTAATACAATTAAAACATGGAGACAGATTAATACCAACACTTCTCTCGTATTTCTGAACCATATCACAGTTTATGTCCGGATTTCATCACCAAAATATTATCATTTATTAACGATTGTCCATAATTAATCAGGGATATTGTTTTAACTTGGTGAGTGACTTTGTTTTTCCAATTAAACTAAGGCAAACATGTTTTTGATTCACCAGATTTTTTCTAGAACAAATATTTCATTTATACAAGTACAATGTATTATTATATTATTATCATTATGTTATTATCTATATTAATGAATAGATTGGTTTTATGGCGAAAGCCTGTACTATTTTCTCCTCTTAAAAGAGTAGCAGAGCTTTGAAGGGAGTCTCTTTTGTAAATGCTTAGCTGAATCTCAAACCTATCTGCAGGCCATGTTTGATTTCACAGGTCATTGTCAGGTCGTTCTTGGGTGCAGGGGCGAAGTCAGGCGTGTTGTGTGAAATATTTTCACACCTGGTTTTAGTTTTTAGTAAAGTTTTACTGAACATTTGACCCAAACAACAGTTGGACACTCTATTAGACACTTTTGAAAATTACACACTGGTGGCATTAATACAAGAGATATTTTCACTTTGCTTTCGTTTAAGGAGCCGACCAACCATTTTACATTTGTTTTTGTGTCCGTCATTAGTGTGTTACGTCAGTTCTGTTAAAAAAGAAAAATGACCTGAGCACCCAAAATTTTATTTTCAAATAGTTTAAAGTAGATTTTAATTTAAAATTCAAATACATTTACTCTTTTTTTGCTTATAATATAAGGAATGGAAATAAATCTATAACTATAAAACTATAACAACATTTAAATAAGTGATTCGTCTCACATAATAATTGATGTGTAAAAATGTAATAAACAATAAAAATTATATTTTTCTTGAAAATAAAATTATTTTATAGCTTTTTTCTTACAGAATATAAATTGTTTAATTCTGAATAACGTTTTAGTACGTACAATCTGATGATTGAATGATGAACAATCTTCCTCTCTCTTTGCGCTTGATGGAGTCTACTGACTCCTTTAAGAAACATCTTAAGACTTTTTTATTTGTTCAGGCTTTTCCTTGATTTTCTGGAACTCCTGTTTTATCTTGATCTTTAAAGTATATACTTTATTGAATATTGTTTTGATTGTTTAAGTGCTTTGTGACCCTGGTCTGGAAAAGCGCTGTACAAATAAAAATGACTTACTTACTTACAATGTTTTAGAAATGTACTTTTTCATACAAATATAGCTTGCTTTATCTCAAATAATATCTTCAATATCTTGCAGTTTTCTTCTTGCATAATACAGCTTTTTTTTCCCCCCGAGCGAAGCCTCAGGATATGCAATTTAAAAGTATAACAAATACATGTTGGTGTTAAAATAAATTGGAATTATACTTTTGCGTCGTCCTTCATGTAAAATAAACCCAGCACGTTAGCATGTTACTAAGTCTACACCAGCATGTTGTTGCCAGTGTGCACCATAACACTGGGATATCCTTCTGCACAAATGTGGCGCCCACAGTCAAAATGGGCGTGCTGGCAACAGCAGGCTAAAGTCGTGACTGACAGCTGAAGCCTACCAATACGACGCATCACCCCGCCTTCAAGGCGGAAATCTCTTGACACACTCCACCAATAGCGTCGCGGGTGGGCGTGACCCCCTAACCTAACCACGCCCCTCCCATGGCTAACCCATCGGAGATTGTTTTCCTCTCTCGGGAAGATTCTTTTTCCCACTTTCAACTGTGTATTTAACAACTTACAAGTTGCACGAGGCGTCTTTCCCCAACAAACGCGGATTATTCGGGGGTCGCCTGGGAACTTGCGGAGAGAAAGGGTGAGTTTAGCAGGATTCATTGAGCATGCTAACAGAGCTAGCAATACATCAACATCAGCCGTCGTTATATATATATAAACGACTTCAACGTGATTTACGGCAAATGTCACGTAAATCACCCGGAAGTACATCTTAAATCGGTGCTTCGGTGAATAAAGAGCGATAAAGATCATCCGCCTGTCAGGAGTTGTGCATGTGCCTTCATCACGGCGTGTTGTTTACATTAGCCAGTGGCTAACTGATGACTAAAATAAAAAAAAAAGCCCAACATTAGAAATTATACTTTCAGCAGTTTTTTTAATCAGTTTTTAGACGAGCACGTTTTTTTTTTCTGCGAGGGTGTCGTTTCTCACCCGACTGACATGGTGGGCGGGGGGTGACGGGACGAGTGCACCATGCTTTAAATGGCGGGCGTTACAAGTGCGATGCGTTGTAACTTGACGATGGTGCTTCTGTGAGGCCGTGAGTTGTCAGTTAAAAACATGGTACAATTCTACAGACAACTTGTGTCAAGTTGCTGGTACAAATACTGCAACCGTGCACCGTGTTTTTCGGTGAAATAAACACGAGACTTCGTCGAAGGGATCTGGGGGGAGAAGGAGGAGGAGGGGGGGGTTGTCACTGTCGTACTTTCTCTCTTAAAAAGTTCACAAAACGTTATTTTATTTTTATTTATGTAAACCACACCGACTCACCAACCACTTGAGAACTTGAGACAAGAAAATAGAGGTTAGATGTACAGTATACGAAGAAATAAGTCCCAATTTACCAAAGAAATTTCCTCCAGGGTTGTTTTAGTTATATATATATATATATTTATCTAAACCTATATTCATTTGCCATTTATCAGTTCATTCAGTTAATCGAAATGAACAAATACCATTTACTTTTTTTAATGGCACTATTTCGTGGTAAATTTCAAGAGCTGCATATCTAATAAAGTTTTGCAATAACTTCTCAAAAAATATATTATTTGTATTTATACATAGTTAGCTTGCAGTAGTGCAAAGAAGTGGAATATTTTGAAATAAGACAGCAAAAAAAACATGTAAAATGCAGAATATACTCCAAGAAAAGACAAAGAAAATGTAAAAATACAAACAACATATCGACAGTGAAGGTACAAAAAAAAAACACAACACAAATAAAAAACAAGTCCCTATATCTTTAACTCAAATCAAGTATTTTCTTTTAGGAATCAGCTCAGGTTGTGTGGCATGTGTAAGTCTTGTTTAAATGAAATGCTGGTAATAAAGCAATATAATATATATTAATAATTATCTTCTGTCTGAACCTCAGGTACAAACAGTATTTTTCTCTCAATCTAAAATGCCCAATTATCTCATTCACTATAATGCATCACTGCACATAAGTTTCAAGTCAGTATTTAACAATGTGCAGAAAACACAACAAACTAAACAAAAATAATTGTTGTAAAATATAATATAAAAAACATTTAATTTTCATTAATTCATTTTCTGCCACTTATTTAAAACTTTAATTTTATTGAATCGTTTATTCTTTTAATCGTTTTTGAATAAATATTGATGAAATTGAATCAAATAATAACAAAAAATGTTCACTAACTTCCTTCATACAGGAGGATGAACTTATAATAATCGATAATAAATTGACGCTGAGTTAAATTACGAAATGCAATGAGCACAGCTCAACGTTTTCTAAAGTCAACATTGAAATAACATTAATATTAAATATTGAAATAAGTATTTTTACAACTGTACACGCTGATATTGACAAAATGTTTTGTTACCAATGTTATTATTACCACTTCCTTTTTTCTGTCAAACATTTCTTGTTAAAATAATTCTGTAGTTTCTGTTGCCTTCCAATTTGTTTATTCACATGATACTTGTGTGTTTTCCAGGCATCTCAGCTTCTTGAGCATGAGTTCACGATGAAGAGACGACTGGACGATCAGGAAACGGTTTTCGCGTCCCAGCAGCGGCGCCTCCCGGGCAGCTCGGAGACGTTTCAGCATCGCGTACTGGCGCCGGCACCTGCTGTGTATGAGTCGCTTTCAGATACCATGCAGCCCACCACTGGTGTCCAGTACTCCGTCCCCCAAGGATACCAGGTAGCGTCCCAAATCTCTTCTAGTGTATAGTAGGGGTGTGTGATACCTCGCAATATTTTTTTTTCCATGATACTGTATCACAGTAATGACTGAGGACAAGTGGATACAGTCGACTCCACTTGCTTTTCGCCACAATTTTGTCAATAACATAAAATGAATGAGACAGAAAACAATAGGAAGACAAAATAAAGGCTTAAATTTCAAGGAAAAATCTTATTTGGTTAATTTCTTTATGAACAGGAAGTAAAAAAAAAAAAAAGCTAGATCACTGCTGACGTCTTTTGTGGAAGGATGGAAGAACAGTGCACTGTTTATCTAGTCCCTTGTTATTTTTCTACCGAATTGTTGTTCCCATCCTGACATTATTTTCTTATTCACCCTCTCAGGTTCCAACCGTTGCTCCAACCAGTGGGGGACATGGACACGCGCCAAGCCCTGCCGTCCACGCGGGGTCTCACATCCTAGGTCCGGTGGTCCCTTCTCATGGTTCGGCGGTGATGTCAGCAAACAGCCACACAGCCACTCCTCAGACCACGCAGGGACAGCAGTTCCAAAGACTCAAGGTCCTTCTGCAACTTTTATTTCCAAAGATTACTCTATGAATTGAGAATATGATTCTTCTAGGGGTTGTTTTTTTGTTCCAGAATTTTAATAGCCCTCTTTTCATGAATGTTTCCATTCACACATCATTTACAAATGTACAACAAAATTGTCAATGTTTTAAGAAGTTTTTTCTTTTCCTCACAGGTGGAAGATGCTCTGTCTTACCTGGACCAGGTGAAGCTACAGTTTGGCAACCATCCGCAGGTCTACAATGATTTCCTGGACATAATGAAAGAGTTCAAGTCTCAAAGGTATCAGAACTCATCACCTCAGACTACATTAGGGTTCCTTCAGATGCTTAACAAGTCTTACAGGGCGTGACACTTGTGAATCTGAAAACAAGGCCCAAATTGGCATTTAAATGTCTTGGATCAAATTTTCTAAAGTTGAAAATGTGGAAACATGAGAAGTACGATCTTATGTAAGTTTCAAAGCTGAAATTATTTCTTAAAAGAATACTCGCAAAAAATGAATGCAAATATACCAGAAAATAATAAAACGTATCCAAACAATTGCAAGAAGAGTCAAGAAGGAAAGATGAAAATTATTTAGTGAAAGTGTCATATCATTTATTTATTAATATGGTTTGGTACAAGTTATGAAAACTTAAAGTAACCATAAATCACATTTCCACACAAAGAAACAGGAAGTTCCTTAAGTAAGTAAGTAAGTAAGTAAGTAATATTCATTTATAAGTGTTACCAAATTAGTACAATTGTAGTGTTTTTTACATTGAGACATATTACAGACTGTCTGTTGTTATGGATCATCAAGTCAAAAGAAAGAAAATAAGTTCATAATAATATAATTATAAATAAGCTCAAGCTGTAATTCAATGTATATAATGATTGCATATAATATTTTCATTTATATTATTAAAGAAAAACATACTTCTTGCATTTTCTCACAACAAATATTACAAAAGATCTAGTGACATCATAAAATAAAGCTCAATAAGCCAAATTTGATTTTTTTTTATAGTGTAATACTTTATTTGCAATACATTTCATTTAGAAATATGATATAAAACACTGAACATATTCCACCCAAAAAGGAAAATAAAAGAAAAAAGGGGAGAAAAGTCCTCAAACAAAGTGACTTTAATAATGCAATAATTGGCCATTAGAAACATTTGTAAATGATTGATTTAATAGTTTTACTGTGACATCACATGGGTGTATAAATGCACTTTGCCCATGTCTAGTCCAACTGCTGGAGTTTCAGTAACTTCCAAGATCGTAGTTTGTTCGTTGTCGAAGGAATCTAAAGGCCAGTCTCTGTGTCTCTGCAGCATCGACACTCCTGGGGTCATCAGCAGAGTCTCGCAGCTGTTCAAAGGCCACCCCGACCTGATCATGGGCTTCAACACCTTCCTGCCGCCAGGCTACAAGATCGAAGTCCAACACAACGATCTGGTCAACGTGACCACGCCGGGTCAGATCCACCACATAACCCCGCACGGCATCTCAGTCCAGAACATTCCCATTACAGGGGTGAGCGCCCCAAATCCAGCCCCACTATCAGCAATTGTTACAACAAGTGCGCCGCCACTCTTGGCGCAGCCTGTCCCTGCCAAGATCAGCAAGGTAGGAACCAAAATCTTCCCCCCTCAACTTTCTAGAAGACCTTTCTAATTCTCTGTTTTGCCTCCAGCCTCTTCAGCCTCAAGCTCTGACGCCCAGCAGTCAGAGCAAGCCGTCCATCCCCGGCTTCACCTCTCCTCACTCCCCACCTGTGCAGCTGCTCCCGCCGCTTGGTGGGACCCCGACTGGAACATCTATTCAAAACAACCAGCCGGTCGAGTTTAATCACGCCATTAACTACGTCAACAAAATCAAGAACCGGTTCCAGGGCCAGCCGGACATCTACAAGTCCTTCCTGGAGATCCTGCACACGTACCAGGTCCACTTTATTCATGTTTAATCATCATCCCATCAAACATTGGATGTTTCTGCCAGAATTTGTTTCTGATTTTCTCATGCCTTAACAGAAGGAGCAACGTAATGCCAAAGAGAACGCTGGGAACTATACCCCGTCTCTGACGGAGCAGGAAGTGTACGCACAGGTGGCCCAGCTCTTCGAGAACCAGGAAGACCTCCTTTCAGAGTTTGGACAGTTCCTGCCAGACGCCAACAGTTCAGCGGTGAGCCTCTTGCGAATTAGAAAGACAAGAGAGTAAACAAGTATCTTTTGAAATAAGTATTTATTTTACCTACTTGAGTGAACAAGAACATAAACAATAGACCAACAGTCTAAATAATGCAGTAGTGATATACTATATTTAGTTACTACGTTCATCAGGAGTGACGATGCTAATGGATGAAATTAAACTGCTTTGTCATCTAATTTCCAGATATTATAAATGTGTTTTAATTACTTTTATATAAACAGTGATTCTTACATTCCTACTTTATTTGAACTGATTGAACCAACGGAAAAAGATTGAATTGAATTTTGGTTGTGAAGAAAACGATCCTCTCTCTCCAGCTCTTGAACAAGACGACGGCTGAAAAGGCGGAGGCTGTAAGGAACGATCACGGTGCTACTGCCAAGAAACTGCTGCTCAACAACAAGCAGAGACTCAATCAAAATGGCTGCCCGATACGACGACACCCTACGCCAGGGTCCACACCCCCCATCAAGGTAGACCTGCGCTCCATTCAGTTTTGTCTCAGTTTGTCATCTCCTTTCATGACCTGCTTCTTCTTGTTTTTGTACATGTACTTTAGAAGAAGCCCAAGTTGATGAATCTGAAGGATTCTTCAGTGGCTGAGCTCAGCAAACACGGCGCAGCAGCCGATTCTCTCTTCTTCGAGAAGGTCAGTTTTTGCTTTTGTTTTCATACTAATAATTCTCAAACTGCTGGCAAAGTCTATCAAACCATCAAACAGTTGGTAAATTAAATTACATCCCCTTCTTATTTCTGATCTTCAACTTTCTCTGTGTCGCCTCAGGTACGAAAAGCCTTGCGAAGTTCAGAGGCCTATGGCAACTTCCTGCGATGTTTGGTGATCTTCAACCAGGAGGTGATCTCTCGGACCGAGCTGGTGCAGCTGGCGCTACCTTTTCTAGGGTGAGTGGTCTCGGAAAGATCTTTTTTTTGTGTGTGTGTTTCTCCTGTTTTTATATCTTCTGTCCTTCACTAAAGGAAATTTCCAGAGCTGTTCAACTGGTTCAAGAACTTCCTGGGGTATCGGGAAATGCCCCGCATGGAAACGTACCCCAAAGAGCGAGCAACTGAGGGCATCGCAATGGAGATCGACTACGCTTCCTGTAAACGGCTGGGGTCCAGTTACAGAGCTCTGCCCAAAAGTTACCAGCAACCCAAATGCACCGGCAGAACTCCACTTTGTAAAGAGGTGAGGCAGCTTACACAGTTTTTAATCTTCACACAGCAAACTCTTGTTCTTTTGGAGCAGAGATGAAATCACTATTAATAGTATTTTTAAAGATTTTAAATACATTTGCAATGTGATATTTGACCGAATATAGATTTTTGAAATGATGTCCCTTAATACTATTAAAAATCCCTCAACAAAGTTCCACCTAACCTTATATTAAGTTTATTTTCAACATTTACAAAGGTAAATAAAAAGATAGATACACAAAATGAGTTTGTGTTTATTTTGATTTGGCTGAGAAGCCATTAAAATATGCACAGGTGTAGGACTTTCTCCCTTTTGTATTGTATGAGTAGCTCCTTTGTAGTTCTGGTCAGTATTTGAAAATAGTGTGGACCTTTTTGTGTAATGTTTTAAGTAATAATTATATATTCATTCCAGAAGTCAAAATTTGGATCCTGGAGATTTTTATTTAACCCCTTAACGCCGAGTGTACTGCTTACATACAATGTAAAATGTAATGTACAATAATGTACATTGTACAGTTACTGCACAATGTACTGCTTACATGTTGCTGTACAGCAGAGTCAAAGTCAAATTTCAAATTCTTTGTGCATTCAGGTGTTGAACGACACGTGGGTCTCCTTCCCCACGTGGTCAGAGGACTCCACATTTGTCAGTTCCAAGAAGACTCAGTATGAGGAGCACATCTACAGATGTGAGGACGAGCGTTTCGAGGTAAAACCGGAACAATCCATTTCGTGTCTTGTGGGGTTTTTATGTCAAATAATGCTTTGTCCATAAACTATCATCCCTTTTGACCAGCTAACTTCAGTCTGTTGATTCCAAACTGATTTTTGTCAATGTAAACTTAAGGCTTTCTCATTTATAATAAAACGGTTCCCCTTAAACCGCCAAAGTTGTAAAGAAATCTCATGTAGAGTTTCTGGTCCACAGCTGGACGTGGTGCTGGAAACCAACCTGGCAACTATCCGAGTGCTGGAGTCTGTCCAGAGGAAGCTGTCACGCATGTCCGCGGAGGAGCAGTCCAAGTTCCGCCTGGACAACACACTGGGCGGCTCGTCTGATGTGGTTCATCGAAAAGCAATCCAGAGGATATATGGAGACAAAGCACCTGATATTATTGATGGCCTAAAGAAGAACCCAACTATTTCTGTGCCCATCGTGCTCAAGAGGTATGTGTCCCTCGACTAAGTTGTGTTGTAACTTTATCAGCCATCAGTGTGGATGCATACATGTTGCTGTAAGAGAAGCTACTTCTGTCTGAGGAGTGATATTTGTAAAGATCAAGCTTTGATTTGACAATCCCTCTACTAGTTGGAGAATTAACCAATGGGCTGCTTCATTGTCGTTAGGTCGGCCAATGGAGAATGAGCAGTAACATGTTTTAATTGTATCGGTCAGCTGTCAATTAAAACAACTGATTTGGTGTTTTGATTATGTTGGTGCACGCACCCTGGTTATGAAGCAATGTATATGTTTTCGGGGTTAAGAGTTTAACGTCCTTTTAACATTGTTTTGTTCTATAATTTGACCAGATGTACTTTACCTTTGTAACTCATTTCTTGCTTGAACGGCTGAATCTGTTGATTCCGCGATTCAACGCAGGTTAAAAAATAAACTAATCCTAATATAGCGACATGTCAAGGGGAATTCCTGGTCTCCGGGATTACCGTCATTTTTCTTATCCACATAACATAAAAAAGAAAAAGCACCGCTTTTTGTGCGAGTCCGAGATGAGCTCTTTAGATTTTTTTTTTTTTTTTTTTCCGTGACTCACCTGGACTTTGCTTTTCAGACTGAAGACGAAGGAGGAGGAGTGGCGGGATGCCCAGCGAGGCTTCAACAAGATCTGGAGGGAGCAGAACGAGAAATATTACCTCAAATCGCTCGATCATCAAGGCGTCAATTTCAAGCAGAATGACACCAAAGTGCTCCGCTCCAAGTCTCTTCTCAACGAGATCGAAAGCATCTATGATGAAGTGAGCACCATTATTTGCCCTCTAGCTATTTAACGAAACTATAAATAACCACGGCAGTTCTTGAATGTTTTATTTCATCAAAACTGAATTTTGGTCGCATTATATTTACTACTTGACTCTAGTGTTGCAGAATGTACAGACTATTGAGGAAGTCATTTGTTTTGAAACCAAAATATGTCCAAACATCAGCTTTAAAAGCAGCTGTAGTCGACTGTATCCTCTCGCCCCCAGTTATTACAGGGATCTCATAGGATTTCATTTTTCCCTTAGCTGTGCAATAATTGCTATTGCGAAACAAAAAACCGACGCAAACGCTTCTTTAAAAAAAAAAAGAAAATCACACAATTTATTTAAATATAAACCATACATAGACTATGATTAAATAATAAGCAAAACAATAAATGTTACAGTGCTGTTTGAATTGATACAGTATGGTGGGAAAAAACAACAACTTTTAACTGTATTACTATTTTCTCTCTCCTCAAATTTTTATTAAAAAACCTTTTCCACTTCCAATGAACGTTTTGACAGCATATTTCACCAATTGTTTTCTTTCTCTTGCTTGAGAAAAATACCTTCAAATGAATGAGTTTCAACATGTTTGTCCCTCGCAGAGGCAGGAGCAAGCATCGGAGGACCACACGACTCCCTCGTCCGGCCCCCACCTGACCCTGGCGTACGAAGACGGTCAGGTCCTGGAGGACGCGGCGTCTCTCATCATCCACCACGTGAAGCGACAGACCGGCATCCAGAAGGAGGACAAGTACAAGATCAAGCAAATCCTCTCCCACTTCGTCCCCGACATGCTGTTCGCTCAGCGCGGCGAGCTTTCCGACGTGGAAGAGGACGAGGAGGAGGAGGAGGAGGAGGAGGAGGAGGAAGAGGAGATGGAGGAAGGCACCTCCAAAAAGCACAACGGGATGCCCGGCAGCAGGAGCCACTCCAAGTCCAAGCTGCTGTTCAGCAACACGGCTGCCCAGAAGCTGCACGGCTGTGACGATGCCTACAACCTCATCTACGTCAACAACAACTGGTACATCTTCCTGCGCCTGCACCACCTGCTCTGCTCGAGGCTGCTGCAGCTGTACGGTCAGGCCGAGGGGCAGATCGAGCAGGAGCTCCGGGAACGTGACTGGGAGAGAGACATGCTGGGACTGAGGAAGGATAAGAACGACAACCCAGCCGTCCAGCTCAGACTGAAGGAGCCGAGTGAGTATCTGTGTTTTCGTGTGAAGGTTAATGTGATCGGTTTTACGAACCAAAGCCTAAAAGATAAGCTGGTACGATTTATTTAATGGTGTTTTAAACACTTTCAAACTATTTCTTTTTGTGGTTAAGTTATACGAATAAAATGAGTTAAATCAATATATGATATTCATAATAACATTGTATTATTAAGTTAACTAACTTAAAAAGAGACATTACATTAATGTTGGCGTATGAAAATTAAATATTTAATTAAGTTAAAATAAATTAAAGTAATTAATGAGTAGAACAGGTTGTTGAACTTTTATCCTCTGGTTATGATTAATATCTGTGAGCGGAGCACACAAAATGTTTATTTTGGTAAACTGAATTTAGAACAAACCAAAAAACAGAATTATTTGCAAGAGAAAATAAATGTCTACTTTGTTAAATAAGTAAAGTTGATAAATAAAGGATGAACGCAATGCAGAGAAAAAGTTATTAAGAGTATATTTAATATATTAAAACTTGATGGAAACGACTGAAAATACCATAAAAATTATTGTGTTTTGGGGGAATTTCTGGACAAAGACATGCTCAAAAGAATAAAGAGATTTTTTGACTGTATTTTCTATAACAAAAATTAGTAAAAGTTTAGTAAGAATACATAAAAATAAATAATAATAATTAACTTAAGAGCAGTGAGATGCTTAGAATGTTATCTAGAAAACAACCTGTGTCAAAAAAATAGTTTGCCGCCAACAAACAATGAAAATATAATATATAATATATATATATATATATATATATATATATATAATATATATATAATATTAAACTAAAAAAAACTACTCAACAGAACCTAATCCTTGATAGAGGTCGATATATAAACACAAGAAAAAACTTTCTTATTCAATCTTTTTCTTCTTCCAGTGGACATCGAAGTTGAAGATTATTACTCGGCCTTCTTGGAGATGATTCGGAACCTGCTGGACGGAAACATGGAACCGTCGCAGTATGAAGACTCTTTGAGGGAAATGTTTACCATCCACGCCTACACGGCTTTCACCATGGACAAGCTCATCCAAAGCATCGTTCGGCAGGTACGTCATAATGTACTGATGAGTTTTCATGAACTGTGTTTTATTATCCAGTAGGTGGCGCTGTTGGCTTGGAATTTATTTGAGGTTTGATTAACTTGGCCAACCACTACCTTTGTAAAACATGGTTTCCAGCACCAAAAACAGAAAAAACAAACAAACAATATGAAGGCAACCATCTGAGTTTGATAACAAACGTCACCATTTTCTTCTTCTCACTTTCAGCTTCAACACATTGTCAGTGACGAGATCTGCGTCCAGGTGACAAACCTCTTCCTGTCAGAAATCCCCAACGGTGCCACGGGAGGAAGCACGTCTGACCAGTCGTCGAGGAGCTCAGCCGAGGCTTTCTACCAAAGGAAGGCGGAACAGCTGATGTCTGAGGAGAACAGCTTCAAGGTGAAAAGGATTATTTCAATCCACTTGACTTCATTGGTCCCCAAGCGAATTGGTTTCATGTCGGCATTATTAAACGGGGACCAACCTTCAGATGAAAAGATTTTTTTAAGTGGCATGACTGGCAAAATAATAACGTTAAGTGCATGTAAAATACATTTCAGCGTAACACTGAGTCGGAAAGAACGCTAGACTGGTTTCTCTACAACAAGATGGTCCCATTGTTGTTTTATTACTACAGGTTTATTTTTTTGAAAAAACTTGACTTGAACAAGTGTTTTGACATGTCAAGAGTCAAGGCGATTGTTATTTCAGAAGAAATCTGTTTTTTTTTTTCAAATAAAACACATTTCAGACCGTAATAATCAACGTTTTTAAAGACAATTTTTTTTTCTAGACAAATTGTCAACTTTTATTCATCTCTGTGTAAAAATGTTTGTAGATAGTAGTTTTTAGAAATTGACTGAGCTGTAATAGAAAAGCAAATGTCTTGGTTTCACTAATAAACCCCCCAAAAAATAGTTTTTGGTTTTCACATTACAGGCGATAAATGTTTCTGACTGATGGTTTATGATTAGATATTTTCGTGTCCACCAGGTGTCAGTATTTGGTCAGAAACTGTATATACTTGACCAATGCAACTGTTTATCTTATGGAAGAAAGTATCACCTATTTAATGTTTTATAGAGGATGTTAGATGTTACTCACATAGTCCTAAAATGTCTTTTTTACAAGATCCAAGAATTCACAGCTTGTGTCTCTACCTCAGGTGATGTTTGTGAAGAACAGAGGACCAGTGAAGATGACTGTGGAGCTTCTAGACACGGAAGAGGAGGCGTCTGATGAGCCTCTGGAGGCCGAGGTACCAAAGAAACTCCCTCATTTTTGGGGGACAAATGAGCCATAATTGAAAAAAATATTAATTAGACTCAATATTTTCCTCTACAGCGTTGGTCAGATTACGTCGGGCGCTACCTGAACCCCGACTCCACGACGCCGGAGCTGAGGGAGCATCTCGCCCAGAAGCCCGTCTTCCTTACTCGGTGAGTCACCATGACAACCATCCAACAGGGACTGATGTTTTTCTGTCCTTTAAAATCTCATAAGTTGATTTCTGCTTGAAAAAGTAACAATAATGGGTTGAGGGGGCAGTAGCTGGACCAAAGAGGCCCAGACTTCTCTTAAGTCTGGTGTTTAACTTGCCCAATGTTGGATTTTCATTCCATACACTTCATGCCCGAAAAGAATATATAAATATCAGATGGTCAAGCAATATAGATTATAACTTTATCAAATATTACCATGTTTATAGTTTAAGTTTTTTTCCTAAAGTTTTGACAGGGTTTTTTATTTTTCAAACATTAAAGGTCCAATTTTTTAATCCAACCGTTGCAGAAAATATTTTCAAAATACTTAAAATAAAAATAAAAATCATGTTAAAATGTTAAATATTGTTGAATTATTAATATTGTTGTTTAATTGACAGTGACATAAAACAAAATATAAAATAAGATAAATACTAGTTTACCCCTCAGTGTGGAAATGTGTACAGCATCAGCATGATTTTCTCACCTACAGTAGGTATTTAGACAGTATTTAGTATTTAGAGTATACATAAACAAACTCCAAGAACTAACTAGTTCATACATCTTTCTTTTTTTTTTCTATGAATTTTTATAGAATTATCATACAATTATTATACCTGTTTTAACATTAAAAATATGCATCAGATTTTATTGTCATATCAGAAACTTTTTAACATTTATTTTCAGTATTGTAAGAAAACAAAGGAGTTACACGTGGTGTAGTGGAACACAGCATGAAATGAATACCAATTAAATAAGTTGAATACAACACAATGAAATATGTGACTCGTACATTAAATTGGGCACATAAGAGGAAACGACTTAAGTGTTCATGATCCAGATCATCTTATTCTGAACCAGGTTTAGATCCATGCAACATCTCTGTGATGTGTTCGCGGTCCTGACTTGCAGATTTTATTTTTTAAAGTCTGAGAAATGTAAGGTTCTTCCTTCCATCCTCCTTGACCTTGTCATAAAACTTGTTTAAATGACTTGAGAAATGATCCTTGATATTTGATGCATCCTGCTGTAGCTTCAGCTGTTGCTCTTTTGTTTTTAATACACTTGAAGTTAGACATTAGAAGAGAAGAACTGAGGAAGGGAGTTCAATGGAACACTCTGTCCTTTGAAGGAATTAAGGTTAAGACCCAGTGAATCCCTGCTTCTTATTTCTATTGAGTAACTTGACATCAGTGAACCTGCTCTTGCATACGTTATAAGTTATTGTCTTCCAAGAATCGACCTGTCGTACGAGATTATCATCATATGTCCTTATCCATCTGTCTACCCCCCCATCCTTCCTCCCAGCCGGTCAAAGCGGCAGGCCGTCAACAATGAGTCTGGTTCCGCTCGAGGTTTCTGCCTTCTAAAAGGAAGTTTTTCCTCGCCATTGCTCACTGTACAGTGTTTTGTTTCCTGCTCTTTGTTGAATTGCTGGGATCTATTTTTCCTTAATCAACTGTAGTCTTATTTCAACTGTATAGTGTCTTGAGATAACTTTGTTATGATAAGACACTTTAAATAAAATTGAATTGAATTGAATATGTTTATCAATGTGTTCTAATGGCCTCTGACCCTGGTTACTGTAGGAATCTCCGGAGGATCAGGAAGCACCAGAAGGGCCGAGAGCAGCTGGAAAAGGAGGCTTGGGAAGGAGGGAAAAAGGAGAAGGAGAAGATGGAGTGCATGTTCAAGCTCAACTCCTACAAGATGGTCTACGTCTTCAAGTCCGAGGACTACATGTACAGACGGACGGCTCTGACCAGAGCCAGCCAGGTGGGACTTCACATCTTCAGACACGAGTCGTCACTGATGCTTTTTTTTTTAATTTTCCTCTCACAGTCACACGAGCGAGTGAGCACGAGGCTGCACAATCGCTTCCAGGCCCGGGTGGACTCGTGGGCGAAGGAACATGTGACGAGGGAAATGGCCGCCGACACCGAAAAGTGGCTGATGGGTGAAGGCAGAGACGGCCTCTTGCCCTGCAGCACCAGTCGCCACCCGGAGGTCGTGCACTTTATGAACGTCAACAAGTACCGCGTCCAATACAGGCCGTCGGTGAAGACACCGTAGCCGTCCAGAGCCGCTGAGAGAATCAAGTTTCAAGTTTTCCCTCCAAAACTTTGGTTGGAGGCGTAACAGTGGAGCTTGTCGCCAAGTTGCTCCTTGGGTTAGCGATTTTTACCAGCGTTTTTAGCTGGGCCCACTTCTTTCACTGGGCCTTTTGTGCCAAAAACTATTGAAACCTGTTCATATCCCAGCACATCGATCCATACAGGAACCTTCTTTTCTGAGGTCACATACTTAGTGGAGCTCTTGACAGGGTCTGATCACATCCATAACAAACAAAATGGTGGACAAGTGCACTTATTCAAGAGGAACACTTTGTTTTTCTGGGAGCTGGGAAACACTGACCATACGTGGGTCGGACATTCCTGAGGACAAATTACAATCCCGTGTCTCTGACTAGATGGAGAAATGCTGACTTTTCTTTCTTTTTTTTCACATGGGCAGCAATTCTGAAGATTTTAGACTGTTGGCACGAAGCACAATTCTCATCGAAACTTGTTTTTCCATTTTTAGTTAAATTCAACTTCCTCTTTAAGTCAAATTAAAAACTATTAAGCATCATCCATGGCAGTCAAAGCACCTCATGTTACTCCGATTAATCTTCACCTCGAAAGCGTCAAACAAGCAAAACTCTTTTTTTTAAACCCCACTGTGTTTAAAAATACATAATGTCACGTGTTGCATAACAAACTGAATATTTCTACTTCCTCTACAGTTATTATCCCGTTGATCCGTACAGAAAGAAGAGGTTAAAGAGTGAATATGACAGGTTTCTTAAAGATCTCCCTCAATCTACTAGAGTGGGATCAACCATTGCTGTCCATTTGAACGAAACAATTCTTATTTAAACAATAAATAATAAGACACATTTTCACCACACTGTTTGGTCTTGGCCTGTAGTTACAATACAGCTTTTCAGCTCTGTCAGTATTGTGTGTATTTAATTGTCCAGAAATACAACCGTTTTTTAAGACGACAACGTCCTCCGCTAATGTACCAGCACTGCACTCAATTTTTGTAAATAACCCTGTACATAGTTTCAGACCTTTTATGACGGATCTGTTTTGTGCTTGTACAACTTTCCGGGCTTACTGTAAGAAAAGTTAACATGTTTATGAACAAGACAAAATACCAGACCATTTATTACAGTTTTTACCAAAGGGAGTTGATGATGACAAATAGCTGTTTCCCGCCTTTTGTGTTTTGTGACATATATATATATATATATATATATATGTATATATACATGTCTTTTCTTTTTCATTTCTGTAGTAAAACACATGGAAAAGTACGTTTTAGTTTGTTTTTTCGTTTTTGCACTAACTACATATACTAGCATGCCTTTTGTCCCTTCCTTAACACTATTTATAGTTATATTATTTATATATATATATATATATATATGTATAATAAAACAACATTTGTAGCTCTGTGTAATCGTTGCTTTTGACTATTTTTTTTCCCACAATTTACATTCCAATGTTAAGAAGTACAAATAAAATAAATGTGCCAGCAATGAACTGGTACTTTAACTAAACACGAATAAAGCTCTAATTAGTAGTTATAATAAACTACAATGCAAAGAAGTCAAAATTAGTTTTTTAATATATTAGTTATAGCATTTTTATTGTAAGTAAGTAAGTCATTTTTATTTGTATAGCGCTTTTCCAGACCAGAGTCACAAAGCGCTTAAACAATCAAAACAATATTCAATAAAGTATATACTTTAAAGGTCAAGATAAAACTGATAGTACAGGAGTTCCAGAAAATCAAGTAAAGATGTGCTTTTTTCATAAATCCATTAGGCTTTTTAGTTTTTAAATGCAGGCACAATAATTATACGAGTATATAACATTTATTTATAATCTTTATACAACAAAATAAAGTCGTATTGGGACATTGGTAAACAAAAATGAATTCCAAAAACATCCTGCAGGGGGAGCTGTTTTGCTTCTCTTAAGGCAGTACAGATGGACAGAAGAGTCTGGAAAGACGCTGAGAGGAGTCAGTAGAAGTGGAATAAAAACGTGTAAATGAAGGACTTAATGTGAGGATGTATTGCCTTGTATTAAATACTGATGATCGTTTGACATTTGCTCAGAAAAAAAAAGCTTAATCAAGTTTACTTTTTTCCAGAAAAACTCTCAGACATCAGAGATAAAAAATGTGTGTATATATATATTCAGATATACTTCGTCAAACTTCCACAAAACTCTTTTTTTCACTCACAGGTACAGCTGTGAGGTAGTGATGGGCTGATGAAGATTCGTGAAACATCGTTCTCATTTCAGAGACCACTAGGACTTTGGCTTCAAGCCACCATGTGAATGAAACCTCGCGCCCTTTTTAAGCCAACAGCACCACCGGCGAAGCTTGGAAAATGAGGCCATTTTCTACTAGTGATGTGTCGATGAAGCTTCATGAAACAGTATCATTTTAGAGACCACCAAATGTCACTTGTTGCTCTATAATCTACTGAACAGCTATTGAAACTTTAAAACTGAGCCACCACCTATGGATTTCCCTCCCCTGGTCCGGAACCATCAGCAGATTCTGATCCACAGACCTCAGAGCCGGAGCTGGGGTGTAAGGCTGGATCAGATCAGTGATGTAAGGAGGAGCCTGACCATGAATAGTTCTGAGGGTAAGAACCAGAATTTTAAAATTGATCCTGAAAGAAACTGGCAGCGAATGCACAGTTTTAAGAATCGGGGAAATGCGAGTCCTCCTACTAGAGCTGCTCAGAATTTTCGCTGCAGGCAAGTAAATGGAATGGAAATGCGGTTTACAAACAACTATTACTTACTTACTTACAATGGAGCTCAAAAAAAAAAGAAAATTAGAATAGTTACTTGCCGTATAGATTTGACCAAAAGTATGATGAGTCATGGATAGTACAGTGGAGGAGCGGGTTAAATTCCCAGCTGCAACGACTCGGAAATCTTCAGAGAAGTATTTTTGGAAAAAGGTCCTGACTTAAGAGAGTTTTGAAGGAAGAAGAAGGTCTGAATCATGGTGGGCTATAAATAACAGCGCCATCGTCGTCACAGCTGTCTCGAACTGGCTGCCACCGTGCAAACCATCAGATGATTCTTGGCTCTTGTCACACGTATCCAAGTATTTGATTCGTCTCAATACAAACTTGATATTCGATCAAATAACTTCTCCTTCCTCCACCTGGATCCAGGAGTGTACCTTCATCAACACCTTGCTTTTGTAGCAGGTCTTATCTTGGAGCTATGAACTAGATTATTTGAAATGATGATGCTTTTGTTCGGGGCTGAGAATCCTCTTAGAACCCTGTTAATTAGTGGCGACCCCCTTTTGTCAAGAATCCATTCAGCCAATGACAATCTGATCCGGGACAACCAAATTGAGACAAGGAGGAATCGTTTGTTTTTTGATTCATTCACAAAGCGGCTCTGTACTCCACTGTACTGACAGAGGCTCAACTGTTTGCCGTCCAACAGACGGTAAGAGGGGGACCCCCTCGTCCCTAGAATGAAAGACAAAAGAAAAGTCCCTCATTTGGGATCACAGACCTGCCATCCGAACACCATCTACTCATATATTCCCGTCCGGCTCATGCCCTGGTTTTTGTATTCTGGAGCATTGGGGTGCACCAGGGGGGAAATTAATTCTTTCGGGGGGATACCGGGTCAAAAAGTAGAGTTCTACCCAAGCGCTTTGGCATTGAGGAATGGGAGCCATGGTGGAGCTAGTGTGTGGGTTCTCAAAAGGCCGTGTGTTGAAAAGACAACCTTTAATCCCTGGCAGAGGTAAAGAATAGAGGCTGATTTTCTCCTGGTTTGTTGATGCTCGGCCAATCTCTGGCCCAAGTATTTGGCCTTCCGGATCAGGGGCTTGTGTGCCGGCATCAGCTGTGGACAATGGTCCTGGATGGTTTTCCACCTTGAGCATTTGTATGGTGGTCGTGCGCTGTGACTGGCTGCAATGGTAGAAGTTCAAATCCTGTATTTCAGTTTCTTCTTTTCACGTTTAAAAATGTACATTTATTGTCAGAACCGTTTTCCCTCCGTAGCCTTCACCTGCTTTGACATTGCAGTCTGCTCCCATTACTATTCTAAGGGGTGTGTTGTGGTATTTATAAAATAGTTCAATTTTATATTTATAATCGACATCAATCATTCATGGTGTTTGTTCATTTTTGTTATGCAACTAACACTGGATAGCAGCAGTCAGCACGTCCTCTACAGAAACAATTAAATCCTGTGAGAGCCTGGCAATGACTGGGTACGAGAGGATACCGTCAACTCTGGCAGCTTTTAAGGCTAATTTATGGACATATTTTGGTTTCAAAACCAATGACAGCAGTAACAACTTCATCAAGAGTCATGTGGTAAATTCTGCAACGCCAGAGTCCAGTACTCGACAATACTACGAATATATCCTCGTTTCTACAGTATAATGCAATAAGAATCGTATGATTAGATTCTTGCCAATTTACACCTCTACCTAGTGGTGGAGCTTCATGAATCATTGTCCTCCCTCTAGGCGCCCACTAGATGGCACTCTTTGCTGCATAGCTTTTGGCTATAAGCAACTTTATAATAATAATTTTTAAGCTATAAAACACCTCTTTCTGAGCTCTAAAAATTATTCATTAACCCATCCCTACCTGTAAGGGGCACTAGAGCCTGAGAAACCTGGGTGTTGTATTTGATAAAGACATGTCTCTTGTTCGACATTGTAGAAAACTGACCAGAAACTGTTTCCTTCAACTGAGAAAAATCTCTAAACTTAGGAAAATGTTGTCGGAACATGATCTGGAGCTTGTAATCCATGCGTTTGTTTCTTCTCGTCTGGACTATTGTAACAGTTTGTTTTCATGTCTTAACAAGAAGGATCTGTCTCGTCTGCAGTTGATTCAGAACTCTGCAGCGAGAATTCTGACCCGTTCAAGTAGAAGAACTCACATTTCTCCGATCCTTAAAACTCTTCACTGGCTTCCAGTTTCTTTCAGGATCAACTTTAAAATTCTGGTTCTTACTTTCAGATCTATTCATGGTCAGGCTCCTCCTTACATCACTGATCTGATCCAGACTTACACCCCAGCTCGGGCTCTGAGGTCTGTGGATCAGAATCTACTTATGGTTCCTCGCACACGGCTCAGGACCAGAGGAGAGAAATCTTTTCAGGCTGTTGCTCCTAAGCTTTGGAACGATCTTCCTCTCTCTTTGCACTTGATGGATCTACTGACTCCTTTAAGAAACATCTTAAGACGTTTCTATTTCTTCAGGCTTTTCCTTGATTTTCTGGAACTCCTGTGTTGTTCTCAGTATTATCTTGATCTTTAAAGTATATACTTTTTTGAGTATTGTTTTGATTGTCTAAGCGCTTTGTGACCCTGGTTTCGAAAAGCGCTATATAAATAAATATTACTTACTTACTTACTTAATTACTAGCTGTTTTTCCACTTTTGCACATTACATTAAAATAAACCTTAATGGAAACACTGGAAATTTAAGAAAATACAAAAGTCTTTTACATCTTTTTTATATATTATTTTATTTTTTTTAAATATTTCCAATACTAGTTTTCCAGCCGTATATGCAAACAAAAACCTGCATAAAACAGAGAAATACTAGAGATTTTATTTCTTAAATCAAATATTTTACTGCATATTTTTATCCAGTATTTGACCATTTCAAATGGCAGTAGTGCTCGAGAACACAATTCACTCAGCACAAGCAAGAATACTGCAGGGAACGATGGATGCTTTTTGAGGTTATTGGGTCCAAAAAGTATTCATCTGTTTCTTGTCCTACATCAACCTTAAAAGAGTCGTACCATCAACATCGTAACATCAGAATATTAATTGCGTTCATATATTTAAGGGAGGTTATTGTGTCCTTTATTTTTAAATGTGTTGAGTGTACACTAGTGACGGAGGGAGAGAAAAAAAAATCTAGTTTGAAAGACTAGTGAAGCAAAAGAGGTCAGATAAATGAAAATGGAACTGTTGAGTCCGATTATGTTACCTTCACATGACAGTCGGCCCCGGAGGGGGATCGTCACACCAGAGCTACACTCCACCTTTTTCTCCTTCATCTCCAAAACACGTTCTGTATGTGACCCAGGGACTTTTTTGTGAATATAAATCAACCCTCGGAAAGTTCAACCAGTCTGGGTTCATATGTGCATTTTTTTCTTCTTTAAATAAACACGATAGTAAGACCAACAATGATTTTAAATGACACATATTGTGAATTTTTGGAAAAACAAACTTACATATAAAATGTATTAATTTTATATATCTTTTTTTGTTTAAAAATATATATAAAATATAATATAAAAATATTACATTTTTTAATCTAAATAAACAAAATATGAAGTATGTAATAACCATAATCTTTAGACTTCTATTACAAATTGAGAGCTTCTTGAATATTGATTAAATATTATTTTAAAATTCAAAACATTGCCAAAAATCCATTTGTATACAATTCGTTTTTGGGTAACGTTTTCTCTATCTTTTTTACTTAAATATTACAAATTAGTTTTCTAATATTAATTTAGATTCCATTATTTAGTTTGTCTTCCTAACCTACATTTATATATTTATTTATTGTGGAACATTTCCCTGGTCAGGAGCGACTTTATTTTTCCTAGTGATGGTTTGATGAAGCTTCATGAAACACTGTCATAATATTTCTTTAGAGCTCAGTAAGTGTTATCATCGGTTAACAAATAATGTGAGTTTCAATAGAATAGCTGTTCAAAGTAATATATGATGGAGCAGAGAGTGACATCTAGTGGAGAATAACGATACTGTTTCATGAAGCGTCATCAAGTGTCTCGGTTGGCCCAGGAAGTCCTCAGTGTGCTGGAGATGGTCTACAGTCTTTGCACTAATGTTTAACACTGAAAGACAACAATCTGCGAGTCAGTGTTTCTCCAGTTAACATGAACATGATGAGCATTTTTAATGCAACAATGAACGAGACAAATGTGTTTCTCTCATTTTTATTAATTGTTATCATCAAACAGAAGCATTATTGTGTTGCACGTCGACTCAAATCCTACGTTGGTTCTGGATGTTATATATGGTCCACACTCTTTGCTGGATTTAATTCATATTCAGATGACGAATCGCACAAAAAAAAACACGCTGCATGAACAAAAAGAGTTGTTTTCTGGTTGTTGCTTCTGTGATGGTGCAGAGCTTCATTCCCGAGTGTAGACCCTTGTACATACTACGTCGTCGGCCCCGAAGATCTGCAGGAGAAATCAAACAAAGAAACTTAGAATATAACACATTTTGTTCATTCAATTCCAATTTAATAATAATATTTGAAAAGCATGAGACAGTGAATTACCCCTCAGACAGATTATTTCACGTTTTTTAAAACTATGCATAAAGTCAACATCTGTCATTCAAGAAATCAATTGAAGAAGCATCTTTGTAGTTATGAAGCTTCATGAAGCAGTGTCGTTATTTCAAGAGTCCACTAAATGTCACTCTCTCCTCTATAGTCAATTGCTTTGAACCGCTATTCTATTGAAACCTCACATTATTTTTAAACTGATGGCGCCACCTACTGAGCTCTTAAAGTCATGACACTGTTTCATGAAGCTTCATCAACACATCACTAAATTCAGAACAGACAGACAAATATGATCTTCACAAAACCTCCCAGGTGGAAGTAAAAATGAGTGTTAGGTTGATTAAGTTTCAAGATTCATTGTCCTCATTAAAAGCTAAGTAAATCAAGGGAGGATCAAAGATTATTCATCTAAGAGCGCCCTCTACTGGGCCCTGAAAACGTCATGAAGCTCAAAGTCTAATTGAGGTATAATTGAAAACCTAAATATTTTTAAATTTTAAATTTTGATTAAATAAATATAATATTTAAACCCTGAGCTAATGTCATGCTGATGGTTCCATGTTACTACACTAGTTGTTTAATTCTACAGTACAGAATCTGTAGCGAAAAAATGTAATAAAGGTTTAACGCTTTGGTAGTTTTTCCGACACACCCCTGTCCAAAGAAAAGTTTTTGCTCCACATACCTAAAAGCATATTTAGGTGTAGTCTTACCAAATATCATTGACTGAAGAAATGTTATTTTTGATACACACAGTAGCTACTTTCTTCAAGTGATGATTCACGACCGTCTGGCTTCATGGTTCGGACGGCAGAGGTGAGAAAAACTGACAAACACGTCAGTTCCGATGAGAGCAAAGACTCATCAGAGCGAGAAAGTGTCGCGACACATTCAGCCATTGTTCCCCAGACTCCAGTAAAAAAGGGGTTTTGTTAATCGTGACGCTTTGCTAAATGCTAAGTGCTAAATAAAAAGAAGCTAAAGTTGGCTATTGTTGGTCATCAGCATATATTACGGGTTCAGTAAGAATCAAGGCAGAAAACAACAAGTATCTTCTTAAGGGTTGTGCATTTACTCTACATTAAGATCCACAATCCAACAGTTATTTCCCTGAATTCATTTATACGACGCCATCTTTGTCGCTCCCGGTATCCAAAAGGTTTTGAAACTTTTTCGTGACGGTGCTGAAGCTATTTCTGTGTAGATTGTTAACCTGGAATGTGTTTTGTATTAATGCGACTGATACAAACAAGCTCATAATATTGACTCAGGTGACCGAAAACAAATGCATTTGTGGTATCCCCTGTGTTGTCTCTGGGTCAAGCTGAATGGCCTCAATGGCTTCCATAAACACATATGCAGTGGTGGAGGTTGTTCACCTTGATCCAGCGACAAGACAAGGGATAACACTAACGCATTTGTTTTCGGGCCTTCGGGTCACCTTGACCCTGAGAAAACACAAGGATTAAAGCAGCAGATCTATGTCTAGGTCTGGGCGGTGCAACTTTTGTGGAAAAAGACAACATCGTCAGTCGATAATGAAGAATAATGTTAGACAGGAGAACAGATCGGGTTCTGTAACAGCTGTTGAGTTTGCGGGAAATATTGAAACAAGTGTTCACCCAATTGTAACAAGACCAGGGCTGTTTATATTGATGGGTTGACGAGGCCTCATGAAACATCTGATAATGTATCATGATACAGTGTCTTCACCATTTTGAAAGGCCACTAGATGGCACTCTAAGTTTAAAACTTCAGTCTACGTTTTGCGAAATAAGTAGATTAGACTATACAAAGGCTATAAAGCAGAGAGTGACATCTAATGGCCTTGAAAATAAAGACACTGTATCATGAAGCCTCATCAGCTGTTTCATGAGGCATCACTATTTGTGATTTTGTCATATTCAAATAAAAACATTTGATAACGGCAAAAAATCCCAGCAGTTTACTTTTAGATGTCCATGTTATTTTGTATTTTTTAAATAAACCTAAATGGACCAGACAAACATGACATCATCTACTGCATGTATGAATCTTTTAATAAACTTTTTTTTATGTACACAAACTCTCCCTCTTATGTTTGCAGCCTTTGGCTGATTTTCCAATTCCTGTTGTGACTTTCTAAGCATCTAAAGCTCCTGTTGTTGTTTCAAGTGTGGCTGTTCCTCCTGCATACATATCAGCTTCATAAAACAGACTGTGAGGAGGAAAGAAAAAAAAGCTTCTTCTGAGATCTCTCCACGCTCACAGTGGGTCCATCACGGCTTCTCTCCATGAGACTTTAGACTCCCGCAGATATCAATCTGAGTTAATACCCGAGGTATTAGTGAGACGTCAGCTGAGCAGCTTCTCTTGTTCTCCGCTCTCATCTCACCCCAGGGTGGAAGGAGGTTTCCCTCCCTGGGAACGAGTCTTTTCCCTTTTTACCAAGCTATTCTCAAGGGCTTCTTCGCTTTCTTGGCCGGTTCTGAAACGTATCTAGATGGTTATGCAACGAACAAACTTGTCGTGGTGGACTTACCAGTGTGAGCTCTTCACCGTTCAGCTCTCTGGTCCAGAAGGTTTTAGGTCCTTCTCCGTCCACCAGGGTCTGCTGACAGTAGATCTTGTTCTCCGACTCCCAGACGGCAAGACTCTGCGGGAGGGAAAATAGATCCAGTGATGTTATTAGAAATGTTCCCATGAATTCACCGGGAAAGAGCTGGATTTGGTCTGATGGTTGCTTATGTCTTCATATGGATCCAGGTAAGTAAGTAGTGATGATGAAGCTTCGTGAAGCTTCATTCTTCTTTCTAGAGACCATTTCTCTCTTATATAATCTATTGCTTTAAAAAAATATATTCCATTCAAAACCATTTTTAAAATGAGGGCGCCACCTACTGAGCTCCTAAAAAATATGACACTGTTTCATGAAGCTTCATTCAGGTGTTGTGCATGTATGAGTGGCCCAATTCAGATCAGACCATTAACATGCTGGGATCAGATAATAAAGAGAAATAAGATAATATAAAATAGAATAATCAATTAAAGTCTGGAAAACACTACAAGGTATTAGTGAATTTAGTGATATGTTTCCTAGTATTACTAATGTTTGAATTAGAGTTTTTTGTGTGTAAAAATATGACATTGATTCAAAGTAATTTTTTCATGAAACCGTGTCATTTAAAAAAAAAAGTTCAGTAGGTGGCGCCCCTCGGTTTAGGACTGAGGTTATGCTTCCATTGAATTGCTGTCCATAGCAATAGATAATAGAGCAGAGAGTGACATCTAATGAAAATAAAGACATTGCTTCATGAAGCTTCGTCGACACCTCTCTAGTTTAAGGTCGAATATTTTTCTATTTTCCAATTGTAAAAAGAACACTTTGCAGCAGAAATATGGGTGACGCCTCATAGCTTGACACTAAAGATTGTATTCTTTGTAATGTATATACAAGTGTTGAGGAAACAGGACTGTCATTGATTTTAACAGGGGTTTTTATTTAAGAAATATATTATTTTGCTTTCATTTTTAGCTTTTATTCTCTGTATTCTTCACTAAATACTTCTTTTTGTTTTGAAAATCACATGTTTATGTTTGATTTAAGTGTTTACTGAAGAGCAGGAAATAAAGAAGTCAACGCTATGTTTTGTTAAAACTAACTTTAAAGAGCTTCAAAAAAAGCTTTGCTGGTGAAACATGTGGAAATGTGCCCTCAGGCTACAAAGAGCTTCACAGAGAAACTTCTTTATCCCCGCTTTAAACAAATCCAGCAGCAACGTGACAACGATACCAAGAGATGATACTGCAAGGTCATATTAAACTTTCATAGAGTCCATCACTGCAAAAGCCACATGAAAGCTTTCAGGAGCAATAAATATAGACGCTGACATTTCTGCGTAACATGACAAAGTTACTGAACAGATGTTTCGTATACCAAATTGAACTTTGATGATCATTTAAATTTTCTATTTTTTATTACACCTTTATGTACTATTCGCACCTGATGGATTGATGAAGCTTCATGAAGCAGTGTCGCATTTTTAAGAGCCGCATAGGTGGCGCCATCAGTTTGAAAATGATGTGAGGTTTCAATAGAATAGAATGTTCAAAGCAACAGATAAAAGTGTCATCTTGTGAATTAAGAAATTGTTTAATGAAGCTTCATCGACACATCTGACCTGCTCTAGTAGGAGAACTCACATTTCCCCGATCCTTAAAACTCTGCATTGGCTGCCGTTTTCTTTCAGAATCAGTCATCTGATCCAGGCTGTTGCTCCTAAGCTTTGGAACGATCTTCCTCTCTCTCTGCACTTGATGGATCTACTGACTCCTACAAGAAACATCTAAAGACCTTTTTATTCGTGCAGGTTTTTTCTTAATTTTCTGGGACTGTTAGTCTTATGTGTCTTGGCCTTTTAGAGTTTTTAAATTTGTAGGTATTTTTAAATGTGTATTGTTTTTGATTGTTCAAGCGCTTTGTGACCCTGGTCTTGAAATGCACTTTACACTACTTTACACATAACTATTACTTACTTAGATCGCTCATTAAAGAATTGAATAATTCATAATTAAGTTTAAAACATTTTCAAGCGGAAACAAACTTCTACTCTCCCTTTAACAATAGAGCTCCTCTATGATTCTGGAGATACTTACTTTACATTTCCGTCCGTCCACTGTCTCCTCATCGAACTCCTCGCCGATGTGGAAGTTGATCTCGGTGGTACGAACGCTGGTGGACGTTTTGATGTAAAACTGCTCGTCGTCCTGACGGATGTCCACGTGCGGATTAGAAGCCGCCGCCACGGCAACTTTCCTCAACATGGCGTTCACGCCTAAACAAGAAGATCATTTATTTTTTCATAGCAGAGATAGGGATGGACTGATGAAGCTTCATGAAACAGTGTCATCTTTTAAGAGATTAGTAGGTTCTTCCCTCAGTTTTAAAATGACTTTTTCAATAGTAAATCCATTTCAAGCAATACTTTTTGAGTATAAAGATACTGTTTCATGAAGCTTCATCAATACACAACTGTAACCTATGTATGAATCTTGTTACGTCCTTTCCTCCTCACTAGTGTTTCTGGTGCAATACTTGTACATATTAAAAATGTATATTTTGAAGCCTCTAGAGTCTAGACCTTTCTCAGAGGAACACAAGTCTAGGAACTGACGTCTTTTTAGACCCCTGAGTCAATTTTAAATACCGTGATCAGTTCACTTCCCTTTTTATTTAAGGTACTTTCAGTCAACTCTGACTGAAAGTATATTATTTTTTGATCTGTGCCTCACAGCAGCCAAATATCAAAACGAAAGCCTGTGTTGTTCAGGGACAGCCTTTTGTGCCGCAGGTCTATTGTTTTTGTGACACTGCATACGTCTTCAGGCCTGCGTGTCATCTTCGATCAAAGGCTGGAATTCAAACAACTGGCTGTAGCTACATGTTAACATCAATTTCCAAATATGACCTAATTTCTTCCTCGTCCAAAATCCTCAAAATCTCTTTCGGCACCTTTAGTGTTAAACATGATTTCTCCATATCTTTCTATCTATCTATGTATCTATGTATCTATGTATCTATGTATCTATGTATCTATCTATCTATGTATCTATGTATCTATGTATCTATGTATCTATGTATCTATGTATCTATGTATCTATGTATCTATGTATCTTTGTATCTATGTATCAGTCTATCTATCTATCTATCTATCTATCTATCTATCTATCTATCTATCTATCTATCTATCTATCTATCTATCTATCTATCTATCTATCTATCTATCTATCTATCTATCTATCTATCTATCTATCTATCTATCTATCTATCTATCTATCTATCTATCTATCTATCTATCTATCTATCTATCTATCTATCTATCTATCTATCTATCTATCTATCTATCTATCTATCTATCTATCTATCTATCTATCTATCTATCTATCTATCTATCTATCTATCTATCTATCTATCTATCTATCTATCTATCTATCTATCTATCTATCTATCTATCTATCTATCTATCTATCTATCTATCTATCTATCTATCTATCTATCTATCTATCTATCTATCTATCTATCTATCTATCTATCTATCTATCTATCTATCTATCTATCTATCTATCTATCTATCTATCTATCTATCTATCTATCTATCTATCTATCTATCTATCTGTCTGTCTGTCTATCCATCTATCCATCTATCTATCTGTCTGTCTGTCTGTCTGTCCATGTCCATCCATGTCCATCCATGTCCATCCGTCAGCTCTTATTTTTACTTTTTCTATCAACACAATGGATCCAAATCAATGATAAACTTTTATTGTCCTACTTTTTTTTTCTGAAGAAAGAAAGAAAAGGAGGATATCGTGGAATAACAAATAGAACGTTTCTGTTGGGAACTAGTATTTCTCTCACAATGACGTTGAGACCATCTGAAGAAAATGCTTTTTTGTAGTTTTCATCTTGGATTTTTTCCCCCGTAAATCCATTTTGGACTCAGTCCTTGACTCTTAATTCTAGTCTGGTGGTCTAGGACGAATAGACTCCTCCTACACTCATAAATAAACAACAACAAGCTAATTCTACGATTGTAAACCTTGTTTGTTCTCCTTGGCCCTGATACTGAAACTCAAACCCCTCGACCTCTTTTGGCTCAAAAATCACAGAATGTCAATGTTCTCCACACACACACGCCCACACAAACACACACACACACACACTCTCAATTAGTGACGTGAGTCTGATGGTTGGGAACAGCTCCGTCCACCGAGGGGAACAAAAAGAGTCAACGATTATGAGGATGCTGATGGGAAGTGGCGGCCCCCGGCATCCGACTTTGGTGTAATCCAGGCCGGTCTCTGAGGACAGAGTCCTTATGTAAGAGAGAAGTGACAAGATGCAGCAGATGTGACTTCAGAAGGTGCGAACAGACACGAGAGGAGCTGCGTTTCTCAAAATTCAAAGTCAGGAGCATCTGAGCTTTCAAAGTAAAAGCTCTTTAAAAAACAATTTACCCTCACGTTGAAACATTCTTACATTATGACCAGGTGAAGTGTATTGAATCACTTTACTTACATTGTTAGTCACAAACTATGCCAATGCTTTTCAGGACTTTTTTTCCACCCAAATATTTGAGTGTTTCTTGCATAGTAGTGGGTTTATGAAGCTTCATGGAACAGTGTCTTCGCTGTCCAAGCTCAGTAGGTGGCACTGTTGGCTTTAAAATTATGTGAAGTTTCATTAAAATAGTCTCTTAAAGCCAAATAGTACACAGCTACATCTAGTGGGCTAAACTTCCTTGCATTCTGGGTGCGTCCCTTGGTCCCATTCAATGAATCAACTTGCAGCGTCAAATTATTATTATTTTTATCTACAGGAATTTATTTATTTTTCTCTTTTCTTCTTCATACAATCTTGTGCTTGAGTTGTTGGTGTGAAAGCAATGGTATTATACTTGTTTTTTATATATAGCAAAAGTTTTATTTTAATTTTTTAATGGTTTAGGCATAAGAACAGCAATAATCATTGGATTGGTGGAAACTAAGTGTTGCAGCAACAGTTGAGTCTCAAATACATAATAGCAAATAATAATAATAATAATTCATTTTAATTTGAAGCGCCTTTCTCTGCACTCAAGGGTGCCTTTAAACAGCCAAGCATAAAAACATAATTCAAACACAGTGATTAGGTGCAATATAAAGATTTAAATAAATGGGTAAAAGATTCCTTGTTTCTGAGTTCTGGTCGCAGTGAGGTCCATTGACTATGACAAGGACTAGAACTTCATCTGTTCAAGTTCAAAAACAAAACATGACACACAAGACACTTTTCCTTCATGTATCAATCTTTTTATCACAATAATTCACAAGAATTGAAGTGAAAAAACCAACCCTCAAATTAAGCTTTTCCAAGAAAATTTTATTTGCGATTAAATATTGATTCATTCGATGAATTAACTCATAAATAATACAACTCTTAAAATTAAGAGTTTGTTTTTGTTTTACTACTTTAACATAATATGAATGGCTCAACCACTCATCAGTTTTTCTTTGTCCATGCAGACACGTTGGTACTGCCATTTTCTTTACTCACCACGTTGCACTTACAAGAGGGTGTGACAGCCACCACCCCAGAGAAAAGCCCTCAAAATTCTCGCAGGTTTTGTACTAGTCACTAGAATCGGTTATGGGTTGAGTCAGGTTCATTTCCAAAGCCAAACATGATGTTTCTCCTCCAAGCAGGACCTGTTTTTTATTCATTTCAATGGGATCCCCGGACATCATTTTTCAAGCTCAGAGGTCGTCGTGACAGCGTGCACAACTGACTGACCCAGATAAAAGTGTCCAAACCTCCAGCATCATCCGTTACCACCAAGAATAGTGGAAAATAACTCCAGAGAATAGACGAGGGTTCCACTGAGACCTCCCCTGGCATAGCTAATGCATGCCCTAGTTAAATGCTTTACATGAATAATGTTACCCCCCTTATCCCTGCCCAACAATAGCACTTCTGTTTTCAGGAATTCCCTGTTTCATATCTCCTGTTGAAGATCCAGCAGCCCCTAATTTATCAGGAAACAATGTCATGTTGTGGGAAGTGAGGGAGCAACAAGAAAAAGCCTGTGTCCATGGACATGATGGATGGATGAGTCCCATGTGGAGATGTCAGGACAGAGAAAAAAGAGGGGCTTACCCAGAGCTTTGAGAAGTTCATCAAAATTCTCGCTGCTCTTCATCCTCCAGGTGCCAGCAAAGTTTGGCATGGTTGCGTTTGAGGACCAGTTCCACGCTGAGATGTCTGCTTCCCGCTGATATTTTCTCCTCCGCTCTCAGATCCTTTGACTCTTTTACACCCAAGTGTGTGTTGTTCTTTCTCAACACGTTCTCACACACACCGGGATGGCGCTCTTACTCTCTGCCGTCTGAGGGAGCTGGCAGCGATCAGCTTGGCTCACTTTTATATATGCTGTCCTTTATAGGAGTCAGCGAAGGTCCCTCCCACTCCCACTCCTGTCCTAGTAACAGCCCTGCGGGATGAAACATGTTGCCCGTTTTTTTTTTTTTTTTTCAATTAAATCATGAAGCTTATAAATAGGTGCAAATAAGTAAGACCTTTTTTTTAAGGATTTTTTTTTTTGAATTATTGGAATTACAATTTCATCTTGTTTCTCATTTTACATGAGTAAGTAAAACGTTTTACAAAAGATAAAACGTGATTTATTGAAGTAAATCAATTTAACAATTTGAATATTGAAACTTTACAACTAGCCATAAAAGTTGATTCCAAACTGATTCCGATTCTAAAATGTTTTAGCTTTTTATTTTCAAGCATTCAATTGTTGGCTTGTTGTTGTTTTTTTAATTGAATTCACTATTGTGTATATTGAAAGGTTGAATCTCTTTATATTGAATAATTATATTCAATAACTTATATATATTTTAAGGTAAATTTGAATCGCAATCTTTTGTTATTTTTTTAATCGAAAATTGTGAAAAATGACTTATAGATATTCTAATTCATGTGATATTACAAAAAAAAAAATTCAACATAAACATTTTACAAAAGATTTAGTATGGAATTAGTAAGTCAAACTCTAAATGTAAAACTTATTTTTTTATTTTTTTAAATATCGTAAATGCTTTATTTAATTATCCAGAAACAATAACAAATTAAACATCTTGATATACAAACTATATAATTAACTAATTCCAAAACAATCCAATGCTTTAAAAAAAACTACATTTTAATAAAACGTTTTAACTTTAAAATGTTAAAATCAACCATTAAATATTCTGTTGGCCCTGATACACTTCCATAGTAGTGCATCAAAGGTGTAAACATCAGCGAGAGAAGATACATCTATTATCTAATATTTCTCCTTTTATTCTCATTATTTCACTTGTCTTTCTATCTCTGTGTATCCAGAAGATTGTGTCATATCAGGTTCAGCCTCTAGGTGTCAATGCTTTACTGATGACGACGTAGTTATTTCTTTAAAATGTTATTTTTCCTCCTCCCGCTTATATTCTATTTTCAAGTCAGATCTTTTTGCGAATTGAGTATCGATCAGAGAAGCATGTTAGTGAGCTTGAGCTGGCACCAGTAGTGATGCAGTGTCAAATTTTTCTTTAGCGCTCAGTAACATTACATTTTACCAAAATGATAAGCTTTTTTCCCACCTTTATTGCATCTCATCCACCTCCTAATTGTTATACATCATTTGAATTCTTACTTAAGGTTTTTACATTTAATAATCTCTAATTAATCAATGGTGTACTAGTGTAAGCAGAACAATAATAATAATAAAAAAACTTAATTCTTTTTACAAACTCTCAATAAGGATACTGCTTTATGAAGCCTCATCAACACACATTGTCTACAATCAAGATCCTTATTAGACTATGTTGTGTTTTTGTAACGTGGCTTCAAAAATAGTGACATGTTAGTGGAGGTATTGAAAGATTGAAAGTCCCTTTTTTTTTTACTGTTGACCTTCGCTAAGGCATGTGTTGTCAACCACAGTGAGATCATAATGATGTACTTCAATGGTGCGAGTACTTATTGATCATTAAAGTGGATTAGAGGATTTTAATTTAGTAGTCATAACCACACACGCGTCTAATCCTGCTGCAGTCCTCTTGATCTAAGATGAGATTTATTGCTTAGATGAAGTCTCACCTTCCTTTTCATCTAAAGACCTTCAATTAGCTTAAATCTCTCAAGATCTACAGACCTAACCTTCACTCCAAAATATAGTTTTGGCAAAACAATATACAAATAAAATGTGTAAATACAAGAAGAAGCTAGGACGACTCTTTTATCGCAAATTTCCAGTACATGTTTTACTGAATTTTCACTTTTCTAATTGATGATGAGAAGAAAAATGAACCACAAACCTCACAAAACTGGAAATGAACCCCAAAAATATCCAGCCTTACTATCTGAAACATGGTCAGAAATGTTGTAGAATTTCTTATTTTATTTATCATATTGGGGAAGAGAACATTCACAATATACAAAACTAAGAGTTTAATTGATCATGAATCCAATGAGACATGGAAAATATTGTAGAGTAAAAAATAGGCAAAGTATTAAATAGTTATTTGAATGGTTACTCATAAGTAAATACTAAAGTAAGTTTAAATAAGTAAAAAATAGATATAATCCAAAAACAGGTAAGACCATAAACTGAACAATATTAAATTAAACGTTTTTTCGACGATATATTTTATATGATCAATGTTTAAACGTTCAATATATTTCTGAATCATTGTCCTGAATAAATGATAAAGTTTTCGCTCCACTAACTTGCGCTTCTCGGGGTGTCCTACTGTGGCGATGGTGAGCTGAGTCCGATGTTCATGGTCGCCGAGCGACAACCAGCGAAGAAGAAATAGCGGAAGTCGCTTTTGTTGATATGGCTTCACACATGTAAGTCAGAACGATCCGTTTATCTGCGATTTAACAAGAAATTTAAAGGTAAGTGTTTACAATATGTTCACGTTGACCCTATAATACTATTATATTTCCTAAATTTCCAAAAATGGTCTTATTTTTTCTGTGAATAGGTCGAAGTAGTCATTTGAACGTATTGCTAATTTGCGAAGTATTAATGCACTGTTGTCATTTCTATGCCTCGAAAAACATTGTTCTTTCCAATTGTTTTAAAAATTAATATTGCTGTAACTGTCCTATGGTTTTTCTTTTACATAAGGACGAAAAACTGAACCTCGACATAAACGATGACAGCACAAGTAAGTTAGTTCTTTATTTGTATTACAATGTTTAGCCCTAATGTAGTATCATATTTTTGCATATTTACTTTTTAACTAACTTGCAACTTGTTTTATCATGAAACTTGTAGTTTGTGTACTAGGGTGCAGATGTTCATGTCGGTGTATACATATATATATTAACGTGACTATTTATTTTTTCAGTACAGCATTATATTCAAACAAGAGCATGGTAAGTTCTCAAAAATACCTTTGAATTTATAATCATTCATTTATTTTTATTGTGTCAGGGGTCTGAATTTATATCTAGTTTAAAAAATTAGCCAACTTTATATGCAGCGCCGACTATTCATTTCATTGTTGATCTTTAATGGCAACATAGGATAAAGTGCATGCCGGTCGATGAAAATGTTCTACTTTATAAAGTATTTTTTATAGATTGTATTCAACCTATTCAACCAAAAGCATGACATTTGAAGTAAATAGACATTTTATCTTTTCAATTGTGGCGTTCATGAACATCACACTCGCACACTGCATTATACTCTGATATGGCTTAGAACTGAGCATACATAAACAAATGAATTAAGTGAAAAAAGTTAAATTAACATGACCCATTTTTAAGAGAAAATGAACAGATCTACTTGACACAACTGCACATCAGAACTAGTTAATTTTCTATGAAACAGAGTACTTGGTCATATGACTATGTATTAACAAAGCTATACACATAAATATAACAAGCAACTTTCCTCTACAGCACACGATGATGCAATCTGGACATCTGCCTGGGGGAAAAGTGAGGCTGATGGGTCAGAAACGATCATCACTGGGTCTCTGGACGACATGGTGAAAGTCTGGAAGTGGTAGGTTTTTGACTTCCTCCTTGTTTTTTCCTTCACCTCCAGATTACAATATAGTTCGTACGTTTTTGTTTCCAGTAAAGTTACCTTTGTTACAGTTTGAGTAGCATTTATTTCTCCCAATGAAATAGTTGATTGAGTTTCTGCTCTGCCGCTGCAGGTCAGACGAGAAGCTAGAGTTGCAGTGGACTCTGGAAGGTCACCAGCTCGGAGTCGTGTCAGTGGACATCAGTCAGAACGGAGCTATTGCTGCCTCGAGCTCCCTTGACGCTCACATCCGGCTGTGGGACCTGGAGTCTGGGAAGCAGATAAAGTCCATTGATGCTGGTCCAGGTAGGATCTAAGAGTGTTGTCTGTATAGTCTCAATAATGACATCAGTGTGATCGAGGTGTTCTGGTGAGAAACAACTTCTTATCCTGTCCTCAACAAATGTCTCTTATACCTACAACCATCTTTAAATATTGTTGCCTAAATTGAGATAAATCATAAATTCACAAAATAAATCTCATTAAAGAATAATTTCCAACTTTACCAAAAAACTTTTGCATGTAACTTTGGTATAACAAACCGGACAAAAAAATATTTTTCTCCATAGAATTGGTATTTACAATATGGCTATGGAAATATAATTACCCATCTCTGATTAAGTGCTGAACCAAAATATATGATAATACATTGTGTTAGTATTTTGTTGGTCAAACCTTACAAGACGGATTTAGTAAAAGGTAAAAAATAATTGATGAGCATAAAATACATTTGTCATATTTGAAAAGGAGTTTTTGTAATTCTTTTTTAGCAGTCTCTTCTTAAAATGTACGGTTTAGTGTATTGTGTTTTATAGTCCATTGTGAACCATCTTACCTGAGACAGGCAGTCAAATTAAAAATGAAAGTGTGCAAGATAAACCTTTATGATAAACAACCCACAAATATGTGCCTTTCCTCCCTTGACAATCATGCTGCTGCTGACAGGACATGCAGCTCAAAGTATCCTTACTCAATAGACAAATAAGTCATTACGGAAGCACTTCGACTAAGACATTTTCTTAAAATGTTAACTCCACAACTGCAGCAATGTGTTCACTATGAGGGAGCCACACTTGGTCAGACCACAAGGTCAGGTTGTTTGTACTCTTGAATGATGCTTCATCTGTCACATTTGAAGGCTGCTTCCTGTTGTTCTGCAATCAAACTGAGTCAAGCATTTTTATCTCCTTTCCTTTGTGAAGTGCATCCCATAATACATCTCTAAAATGAAACTCCTCTGTGTCTTCTCCTGGTGTTAAAAGTGAAAGTGTGTAGTTGTGTTCTGAGGGTAATTTAAGGTGTTTAACATGTTACATCTTCTCAATTTGTCCTTCATTTTATCTCGATATGTCCTTGACATCCCGGGGCGTCGGTCCAGTCTGGCGTCACTTTGACGTAAAGACGAGTCTGTTTTGAGTCTTCCTATCTTTCGCTTTCTTTTTTTCGCTCTGTGAAAAAAGCATGCTGAGAGTGTTTTCAACCTGCTGAACCTGATGTGAATGTGATGTCACTTTCTATTAGTCACGGCCCAATCCACTCAGCAGTCAGCCACAGCCACTGAACCAGAGATCCAAATCCCCACTGACATTCTTTTTGTGTCTGGTAAAAGTGTAATATGGATGATGCAGGGTGTTTGGTACGTTTCCTCTCAGATCCTAAGATTGTGTCAACGTGACACTTAATATCAGGAAAAGAAACTTTCAGATTTTATTTTTCTTGCATCACATTTCTGCTTCCTTCTAATTCCTTTTACAGCGTTTTATATCATGTTGAGACTGTTTTGAGAACAACTTTTCTATGGAGTGTGTACACAGTTTTATTTTGCATTAAATGTTTTTTATAATTATTTAGTTTAATAAATAGTCTCTGAACTTTAAAACATTTGAGTTTAAAAACAGAGTATATCAATGCAAGTGTGTATATCCTTCGTTAATATTATCAGAGCTACAATGAAATGTATTGCTTTTTTATGTATATCCTCATAACATTTTTGGATGAAAAAGTAGTTGTAAATTGTTTGTAAGAACTCTGATTTACGACTAGATTTTTTACTCTTTTGCAACTGATTTTGCCTTTAATATAAATTTTATTTTGTGTCATTTATGCCATTAATAATGGATCGCAAACACTGACACAATACTCTCGTACCATTTTTTAAAAATGTCTTATTTTCTTTTGTGTTCCTAAATACCTGTAATAAAGCTTCATGAAGTGATGTCCTATTTTTTAAAGCACAGTTGGTGGCACTATTGGTTTTAAAATGATTAATTAATCATTAAAATACTTGCTTAAAGTTTTAAAAACAATTATAAAGCGGAGATTAAAATCTAAGAGCCTCTGAAAATGAGGACAAGGCTTCATGAAGATTTATTCATCTTTATTTTCTGTAGGTTCAGTGAAGGTTCGTTAAAAATGTGTTGCTTTTACAAATGTATTTAAAACATAAAGTGCCATCAAATGGGTTCTAAAAATGAGTCAAATTCTTCATGAAGTTTCACCAACACATATGTGTAACTTCTTCAACTTTGTTGCTTAAGTATGGAAATCGATAAACCTGGTTGTCTGCTCTGCAGTTGATGCGTGGAGCGTGGCCTTCTCCCCCGACTCCAAACACATCGCGACAGGAAGCCATCATGGCAAAGTCAACATCTTTGGTGTGGAAAGTGGCAAGAAGGAATATTCCCTGGACACGCGAGGAAAGTTCATCCTCAGTATCGCTTACGTGAGTCGCCATCTATCGGATTCTCGCTCGACTCTCGGGTCAGACTCTCTAATCAGGATTTTTCTTTGCTGCTCAGAGTCCTGATGGGAAGTATCTCGCCAGCGGAGCCATCGACGGCATCATCAACATCTTCGACATCGCCACAGGGAAACTTCTGCACACGCTGGAAGGTTGTACTTTGATAGCAAATGTACTGTAGACATATATTGCCATATTGTGGTCCACCTTCCATGGTGATGGATTATTTTTTACACGGAAACACATCGAGTTAGTGGGAGGCACTAATACCACCACCACTTACTTATGGTGCCAACAAAACTGTAAACTCCCATGATGCCTTTCCACACAACACTCGTATAGTGACAAGTACAACGCCTTGTTCAAGTTCTACGTCTTTGTTTCTATGTGAAAAGTGATCAACATCTGTGATCGGTTGACTTGGCGGTAAAGGGTAATTGGAGCAGGTTCAAATAAATATTGTTCATTTAAACAAGTAAACTATTAAATGGTCACTACTATTAGGGATTTAGATGTTGTTTAATGGGTTTTCAGAACATAAACAAGGGACCACTTTCACTAGGAAACCTATTTTGCGCAGCAACAACTTGAGCGGCTGGTTTACATTAGATGGTCTTAACGTTGACTGGCTTCTTCTCAGGTCACGCCATGCCCATCAGGTCTCTCACCTTTTCCCGGGACTCTCAGCTGCTGGTCACAGCCTCAGATGATGGATACATCAAGATTTATGACGTGTGAGTGACCTCATTCAAACCTACTTGAAGATGACGCATGTTTTTAAAAAAAAACATTTTATAACTATCTTGCAGGCAACATGCCAGTCTGGCAGGTACACTGAGCGGACATGGATCCTGGGTACTAAACGTTGACTTCTCTCCTGACAACACCCACTTCGTCTCCAGGTACACGTTCATAGTTGTATCTGTGTGTACTATGAAGTATTTGGAGATCAGATGCGTGTGAAAAAACAAATGTACTAGTGCTGATGAAGCTTCATGAAGCAGGGTCATTCTAAACCTTTTTTTCTTTTCTTTTTTCGTCATCAGCTCTTCAGACAAAAGTGTGAAGGTTTGGGACTCCAGTTCTAGAGCCTGCATCAACACCTTCTTCGACCACCAAGACCAGGTGACTTCATTGGTGCTTCAATTAGCTTCTTGTTATTCAACACTTCTACTCCTCACTTTTCTTTTGCTTTTCTCTGTAGTCTTGGTGCTAAAAATTAAAATTAAAAATTAAAACGGCATCTTTGCCTGTCGTTGAGACAAACAAGTAACAGAGATGTTTCTCCTCAACGCAGGTCTGGACTGTAAAGTACAACAGTAACGGCTCGAAGATCATCTCGGCTGGAGACGACCGGGCCATCCACGTGTACGACTGTTCCATGTGACCCTGAACCTTTTGAAATACGTGACGTTCTTATTTTTTGCTGACCTCAACAAATGGTCGAATAAAATGTTCTTGTTTTTGTAGACAGTTCTTTGATTCAGAGCAGTTGAATATCTTGAATTATTTTCAACTTACCAACTTTTTTCACACACACACCAACTTGCAAACCAACTAACAAACCTGAATTTAGATTTTTTTTAAATTGAACTCAAGGAATTAATTCAATTTCCATTCACCAAAACGCTTAATTAAGTGTTTCATGAGTAATAGATAATTAATTTACATTTCAGCGACTGATGCTGAATAAGTGACTTAAGAAGCAAGATGAGGAACCAACTTTTGCAGCCAAGAAGACGTTTACTGGCCTCTGGCGGTCATTTTTAGAACTGTAGTTAAATTCTCGTATCGCCTCTGACTTAATCTGTTAATATGATCAAACTTTGTGGTCAACGTCCTTTTGAGTTTGTTATAAAATAACTCATTTAATCCATTTCGCAGAAATCTTCGACACCATCGTATTTCCACTGGAATGCTTTCAATCATTCTCCACTTGAAGTTTTATTGGCACATTCAACCACAAATCCTGACTAGAACTTCTTGACATCCTCATCCAGGTGATAGAAAGTTCTTTGAAAGTCCTGAATGTACGATCCGAAGATTAAAACATCACAAATGATCTCTAGTTTAAAACATTAACAGCATCTGGTGAGACATTGTTTTTATTTACTGCTGTGATCGAGACAAGTGTCTGTCTCTGAGCATCAAGAATCAAAGAAAATAGAATTTTCTATTTCTTCTTCTTCTTAAAAAAAAACATTAAGTTACAGTTCTAGGGTTCACAGGAAGAGTGAGGCAGGATCAGCTGCAGAAGAGTGAGACAGTAGAAGTGTGAGGTAAAACTTGTGGGCGTCTCTTCACCAGTGGCGCGTCTCGACCAGATCGGCGCGCAGGCTCAGCCTCTTCAGCGTCTCGTATCCCACCACGATCAGCACCGAGGTGGGCATGGAGGAGATGATGCGGGCCGACAGACCCTTGGTCATCCCCCACACGCCCTCCTCCGCCAGCAGCTGCTTGAAGGTGTCGATGACGGAAGATCGTCCTTCAACCTTCAACAGAGACACACGTGTCAACACTGGACTCACAACTTGAAAACAATATTAAAAGTCTTGTAAGCACCTGTTGCCGGTCAAACATTACTCATTGTATGTAGATTATAGCAAGTAAGAAACTCACCACAGTAAGTAAGTAAGTAAGTAATATTTATTTATATAGCGCTTTTCCAGACCAGGGTCACAAAGCGCTTAAACAAACAAAACAATACTCAAAAAAGTACATACTTTAAAGATCAAGATAATACTGAGAACAACACAGGAGTTCCAGAAAATCAAGGAAAAGCCTGAACAAATAGAAACGTCTTAAGACATGCCACCCCAAAACAGAAAAACAATCATAACACAGGAATCAAACACACACTGACCACCACTCTAACACAGTAACTCAGGCTGAACGACATACAAGATGTTAAAATTCAAGATATTCATATCGCAAAATCAACCAGATCGCTTGTTATCTCTGCTCATCCTGCATGTCAAATGAAAGTGTCGCAAAGTTGCAGCCATCGTTCCAGCACAACCACAAGCATCCTTTGCCGTTGAATGACAGCTGAAACCAGCCAATGGTGATCACCTCGAGGGACGGGTGTGACGGAGACACACTCGCACACAGAGCGAAGAACAACAACATTAATTCATCGCTTTAGTGGCAAAGAGAAAGAATTCAGAATCAAGGATGTTAACCAGAGCGAAGTGATGAAACAACAACAACTGCAACACAAAAGTGTTTTTTAACAGTGAGGACCAAGACCCACGTTCTCAGTCATCCCAGGTGAAGCCCAAGAAAAGTTAAATTGCTGATTCATTCATCAGAGTTACATCATCAAACGTATGACAGACGCTCACGTACAACATTGATGAAGACATGTACAAGTATACACAGTACCGCAGAGCTGAAGAACTCGTCAAGTAAACAGTAAGAGTTTTGAAAATCAGAATAATTAATGTTGCCAATGTCAGGAGTTTGTAGGAATTTACTTTGGTACAATTGTGCTACAATTAAATATCTTTTGAGGACTTTACACTATCACACTGTTGTTTCACTTCCAACTAGCTGTAGTATATTACATATACTACTACATATACTGGCTAAACCTTTGTCTACTTCATTTATGTTCATTACCGAGTTAGAATAAATACATTCTCATGTTGTTTTCACACCAGTCACATTTTACCGTAATGATACCAGCCCAAAATTGGAAAAAAGAGAAAAGTACGAGTCCACTCATCACCCTAACACAGAAACATCACCGCCACAAAGAGTTACCTAGTGTGGTCTTGATTTAAGACCGCTCCAAACAAGGGATCCACAGATGTGAAAATTCTCTACAGAAACTAAAATTGAGACTAATCATTACCATTAATCCATTTTAAAATACTAAATAAATGAAAATCAAAACAAATATTTCATCATCCAAGTATTTAGAATATTGGACAGTCTTGTAAACTACTGAAAAAATATTTTGTATGGTCGACAACATAATAGCCAACTAAAAAAAAAGAGTGATATTTTTCCCCCGAGACAGTCAATAGTCAAGTTGGGAAAGTGTGTTGACAGAGTGAAAAGTTTGTTTGAACGAATAACGTGGAATCACATCATGACATGTGCATCAGAGGAGCTGATCTCTTTGGTGAGCTGCTCAAATGGAACCAAGGAAAGAAACGTTCTCCATTAACAACTAGTAAGTAGGAAAAACGGAGATACAATTTCAGCCACATTTAGTTTTCGGTGTTACCTGACCAGCGACACAACAGTAAATCGAGAGTCGGTAGTTTGGCTGACCTGCACTCGTGCTCGCACCACATCCATTGGGTTGGTGATGGTGGACGCTGTGGCTGCTGCCATTGGACCAGCCACGGCCTGCAGGACCAGATGAGGACACTGACTCGGTGCTAGCAGGGACAACTGCTCTGAGGAGGCCAACAAAAGACAGCGTTATAGGGAAGTCAAAGGAGGGTTTATCTGCACACCCATGTACATGCTCACCTGCATAGAAGTGGTAGAAAGGCCACCAGAGGGCGCTGTTCGGGATGTACGTGAGGAGCGACGCCACGTAGCCTCTGTAGAAACCGCGGAAACCGTCGGCCGCAAATATTTGCACGGAAATGTCCCGGGTTTGCCCGAAAGTCATTCTCTTCTTGGCCAGCCTCATTTTAGGCCTGGGCTTGAAGCGGCTCAGGTGTTCCCCCTGACCCTGCATCATCAGGTGCTGCGACACCACGTCGATGGGAACCGTGATGGTCTGCGCCACCAAGGACGCGGCGCCCCCGGCCACCACGGACTTAACGGTGTTACTGGGCGAGTACTGGGACACGTACTTGCGCACCAGCTCATAGGTGGTGATGTAGGCCTGGCCGGAGACCAGCGTGAAAGTGTTGACCATGAAGCCGCGGTAAAGACCCTGGACGCCCTCCGTGCGCAGGATCTTGAAGAAGGCGTCGAAGGTGCCGGAGTACATAGCCTTGCCCTTCTGCACCTGCAAACGGGTTCGGATGAGGCTGGCCGGGTAGACCGTCGCACGTGTGGCGAGGGTCATGAAGACACCCAGGGAGTAGAACTTCCGCTTGTCCAGGTCCTCCCATTCGATAATCTGGATGGCGCCTTTTTGCTGCATGATGACGGCCGGCAGGGCCGCACAGCGCCCCCTAAAGCCCGGACTCTGCAGTCAGCTAGCCTCCATAGGCTGCCAGATGTTTGGGTCTCCACACAGTCCAGAGCTGGAAGTGAAGAGGGTGGCTTGACCGAACCTGTTAGAGGATAGATTTCTGAGCATTAAGGAGACAAAATGGCCGTTTATAAAGAAAGAGCATGTATGAGTACGGGTGTAAAATATTGATACAATTAAAGGGTTCTTTCACACAAAATCCACTCATTTTCTACTCACCCTCGTGTTAACTAAGGGTTGGGATTATTTTCAGAGTAATCTGTTCCTTTTTTAGAGTTATAGGCAAAAATGTTTGTTCATTTTAATGTAGCAACTGGAGCTCAGTTGTCTTCATCTTCGTCCAAAAGACACTTGAAGACATCCAAATACCTCCATTCTGCTCATATTTACCTGAAGTACTTCCGGTTTATATCGACAACTGAGCTCCAGTTGCTACGTTAAACATTGTTTGTCTATAACTCTTAAAAGGAACAGATTACTCTGAAAATAATATTTACCCTTAGTCAACATGAGGGTAAGTAGAAAAATAGTGATATTTGAATTATGGGTGAACAGTTGCTTTCAATATTGCATATTATTTCATGATATTGATACTGAAAAATTATATATATATATATCGTCTTTATTAATATCATTATTTTTTTACGTTTCATATTTGTATTGGTAGGCATGACCCAACAAGCATGCAGACAATAACAGCCTTTAGTTCATGACATTCTAAGCAGCTAAAGGAAAAATGAAATCCTGCAAGATTCCAGCGATCTCTGAGGACGAGAGGATACAGTCAACTCCAGCGTTGATGCTTTTGATTTCAAAACAAATGAAAACAGATGGCAGCAGTTACCAAGTACTGCAGCTACATAAACAATACATTCTGGGTAATGACTACAGTCGACTCCAGCAGTTTTTAAAGCTAATGTTTGGACATATTTTGGTTTGAAAACAAATGAAAGCAGTTACAACTTTGTCAAGAGTCATGTGGTCTGTAAATACTACAACACCAGAGTCAAGTACTGGACAATACTACAATTATATACTTGTTACTACAGTATAGCAATTATATACTTAAATATTTGACTATTGACACTATACAAAGATTAGGGATGCACCGATCTGATCCTGGTATTGGTCTGATATGGCCTCTCAAAGTCGGTTATGGTATTGATGATGAAGGTCTGACGTAAGAAACGTAGATCTATGTTTGCTCTGAAGTCATGTGCTTGCTCCTGACAGTAGCGACTCTAATGTCATTTAGTAATGTCTCTTGAGTGTGGATGTGTGGTTGATGTTTGGAGGAGAAATAGTCAAACCACAAGATCAAACACCACTAACTTAATCAAGAAGTTATCTTTGCTCTGCTGTTCTGCAGAGACTGGAAAGCTTTCCACCTCGTGAGTGCATTAAAAAATAATATCTATTCAGATGGACAGTCCTACAAGTAGTTCAAAGTCAAGGATTTTGTTGCCTTGTTGTATATTTAGAACTCTGGTACTGTCTGCCCTCTTTTAAATAAGTTATACTGTATATTAATAATAATATATTAATGGATTGTTAAAAATAAAAGTGTTACTTTCATTTCGTTTAGGCATATATTGTGTTGACCTATAGAGTAGCAGTGCTTATTCACAATACTTTTCAGCCAACTTTTTAATTCAATCAGATTTTAGAGTAAACAAAGTCGAAAACGTAACAAATGCATTTTATTTATGTTTCACCCAAAAAATGAATACCAACTTTTTAAATTCCATATGAAGTCACTTTTGTTTTTTTCAAAGCCTGACCTGTGTCATTTCACTTTAGGCCAAAAACGATTTGGTATCGGATCAGTATCGGTTGATACTTGGAGGCCAAGTATTTGTATCGGTAAGGAAATCTGGGTCATTCTCACTCAGAAGCACATTCTATTTTAGGCTATAGTCAAACAAATGTACACGAAATATTTAGAGATTAAGCAGCTCAAACTCTGAGGCTGGTCGGGCCTGGTAAACAAGAGTTGTGGGTTTAACTCCAGCAGCTGCAGGCGTAACGATACCTTTTTCAAAATGCTTAACATAAAGTCACAAAGGTTGACACAATGTTTGGTTACGTCAACGGTTAAACGTCATATAAAAATAAATAACGCAGCGGAACATCAGACGGATCCTTGTTTCAAACAGTGGAAGCACGTGTTCGCATTAAATAGCTGGCGATACATCCGACGATACGCACGTTTATGATATATCGATAAAAGAAAGACGCACCTTGGTTTACAGTTACGTTGTCCTGGTTCACCTTCCGCCTTCTGTTGTATGTCAACAACGCGGCTGCTGGTGAGGGTGACTTGACTGCCCCCTATCGGTGCTGCTGACCCGAGGACGTCACTTCCGCCCGACAGGGGTCAACCGCCATTACATTAATGGTTATTGAAAAATTAAACCTTTTTAATTATTTTTCAAAAAATCTTTATGCAATGGTGAATTTGTAAAAAAAAAAACAAAAAAAAATTAAACGTATTGACAAAAAAGACTTTTCATATTATCGCCACTATAGATTTCGGTATTTGACGACCCTTATTGTCTAGATTTTCCAATTAATTTTAATAAGTGATCCAACAAAGTGTGAATTTATTGGAAGAAAATATGACAAAATTAATAATATCTCATAATGGTTTCATTTAAGGCCTGCAATCCAGAGGGTTTCTCTCCTTTTGTTCTAACTAGGGCCCTGAACTGGAAAAACTTGATAAAATGAAAACGTTAAAAAAAATTACTTAATGTCTCACTGTGCATGTGTTTAAAGTATCAGGATTAATAAACACAAACTTTAAGAATTGCAATCTGATTATTTTTGTTTAGACCTCAGAATTATTTTTTGATTGGCTTTTAGCAGTTTGTGTGTCATCTAAGTCACATCTATTGAGGATTAATGTGAAATACGGTTTAGATAACTGCAGTCAAATTTAGAAAAGTAAAACAACTAAGGAATTAATTTAGTTAAATTCAGACATTTTGGTCATCATCATATAATGAAAAATCAATTTTTTAACCCATTCTATTGACTTACAGAACCACCTTCCATGAGGTCATTTCAACACCCTTTTCCTGAGTCAATTTCTTTGGAAAGGTTATTAATCGGTTATTAATCAGTCACTTTCTAATGTACATTCCCATCAGCTCTCTAATTTATACTCATTTCAATATCAGAAAGACAATGTAAGAAACTCCTTTATTTAGTTGATAGTGAATTAACATTATAAGAAACGATCTCCATGATATAGAATCAGTGAGTGTAGTTGTAGAATAAAAAAAACATTAGGAAACTTAAAAACAACATCAGATGACGATGACCATGTGTTCACAACTAACTGCAGCACATGCCACAACACACACATGCTCAACATTCAACTGCTCTGGGTTAAAACTAGGAATAGAAAACTGAACGCTCAGCTCTCCATGTTCGACTCCTTGATGGGCTGTGGGTTCAACACGTTCAGTGAGTCTTTGCCACCGTCACTGGTCGGCGTAGAAAGAGACTCTAACTCATAACTTCCGCTTCTGAAGGCCGGCCTGACTCCGCTGGAGGGTTTCTTCTGCTCCAGGATCTGCTGGATCTGTTGCTGGGCATACTCGGGCTTGAGAGTGAGGGGTCCGACCGGGACTTTTATACCCAGGATGTCAGTGACCATGTATGGGCGGAGCCAGCCCACAAGCGGGGTGCTGCCGGGGGTATAGTGGGTCTCCCGGTGGTAGAATAGAAGCCCGTCCACCTGTCAATGAAATATTAGAACGTTTTAGTGAGATTCAATCATTAAATGTCATCATTTGAAAAAATATATATTGCCTTCTTAGTGCTTTTTAGGAATTTATTCATAGCTATCAACCTTTAAAACACCAATATATTATTTAATTGTGTAACCTTAGAGAAGTACAGAATCCAAAAATGCAACCATGCAATGATTTTAACCTGACCCATTAGAAATTAAAATGGTTATAACATATATTATAATAGAAATACGTTATGACTGCAGATGTAAACTACCATTAAAAAATAAAAAACAACTAAAACGTAGTTTCTTCGCTGTGAATCACCCGTTAAGATACATAGCTTTGATATTCACCTACCCCCCCTTTAAAGAAACCTGTTACCATAACATTTACTAAAATCTGCAAATATAATTGTAAAATTAAAAAAAAGTTGGATCTTGTCATATCTTTGTTCCTCAAAAAAATATCTGTTGTCGATCTTTTGGTTTAAATACATTTACCATTGAGGTGCTTCAGCGAAAAATTCTGAACCATGAACAACGTAAGTTACAAAATCTTAAACATTTGAAGTTCCAGGTTTACAAAAATACAGTTGTCTGATTGATGGATGAGTCTTACACTGAAAGGGTAATCCACCGAAAGGGATTTCTGGATGGCTTCACTGGTGCAGTCCTTGCTCTGAAGGCTCACAAAGCGAAACTGTTGGGATAAACAAAAGTCAACTTTAGTGAAGCCAGATATACAGTCATCATGGAGGAGTTTGGCGGCCATTTTTACAGTCATGGATTAAGATCGAGTGATGAAAGTTGGTTGTTATTCTGCCAACGCTCTCCTTCAGTGTCTATTGCATAATGGTAGTCAGTAGATGTACTGGTAAAAAAATAATACAACTAAAATTAATTCATAAAAAATAAAAGAATATACTATTTAAGGGACCAGAGAGTACTCCACACTAAACTCCTGATCACACCCACTTTCCCAACTTGCTGAAAATTTGCAGTTTAGGTAGGTCAATCTTTATTAGTTATAGTTATTTATTGTGGCATCGCCTCAGTTTACGCATGAAGTGAAAGCTCATACTGATTTTGCAAGTAAACCCTCTAAAGTTCCTCTTTGTCATGTCCATGTTTAATCAGAAAAAGAAATTCAGAGATTCTAGTGCATTCAAGAGCATAGAACTAATACAATTCTCATAAAATGTTTCAGCAAATCAGGTAATGTTCCTCCTGGTCCGAGTGCTGGATCACATTCACAAGGTTTTTTCTTTAATCATTTTACATTTTGTGGTGAACAAATTTGAAATTGTCAATTCAAAATGTAAAGGGCAGCCAAGCAGCTTTTAAACAAAACTAATCTGAAATATATAATCCAGATTTTGAGGCAGTGTGTATAGTACTTTATCAGGAATTGGAGGTTGTTTTTTTTTAACCAAAACTTCTTTCCCCACTAGAAAATAGTCTCTAGGTCAAATAGACAAACAAGTAACTGTCAAAACAGATCTTCCTTGTGTGACTCACTGGGTTTCTTTTGGCGATCTCTGACAAGCCATCTGCCTCTTCAACTTTCGACTGCAGCCAATAGAAACGGAACTCGGTCTAATAATAAAAAGGAAACAGAGAAAACAGATGTTTATGCTGTTTTCAGTGTTAAAAAGCAGGTTTTTGCTGCAGTCGTACCGAGCAGTCATAGACTGGGTGGCCACTCCAACACATGACATCCAGGATGTAGTAGGTTCTGTCCACTTCACTGTAAATGCAGTCCAGGATGGTGTAGTCTGCAAGAACCAAACATATCCTTGAGTTGAATAAAATCAAATTTAATCTTAGGGGAGTTAATACTGGACCCCAGAGATGCAGTAACATAATAAAGTAATAATAAAGTCATAAGGAGGGAAAATGCAAGATAAGATCCTTTCAAGAAACTTTACCTTTTCCCTTTATTGAGTTGTGTCTGTTCCCACCAGGCAGCAGTGAGGGGAAGCGGTTCACACAGTAGCCACTTTTTGTATATGCTGCAGTCGAACCCTTGAAACAAGAAAACACAGAGAAAAATATAAGATAGAATTCTGCTATTTAAAAAATGTTACACAAGTTGTCTCCATTAAATACAAGTTCTACGTAATTTCAATAAAAAGTTAAGTACTGCTTATGTTCCAAATTTGTTAAATAGAAAAGCAATATTTAGGGACCAACCTTAGAAGCAACAACGAGGGATCTTTTTCCGACAGGACAGACCACCATCAGCCAATCGGTATCCAGCTCTGACGGGACGTCTACCAGCCACTCAGAGAGCATCAGCTGTGGAGCAAAGGAAGATTTTAAACATCGTAGTTCACCTTAGAATTAGTGGTGGGTCAATGAAGCTTCATGAAACAGTGTCCTTTTTTCTTAGAATTCAGTAGGCGATGGGTTTATAATTCAACAGATGAAGGAGCAGAGAGTGACATCTAGTGGGAACTAAAAGTAAACGCCACTGCTTCATGAAGCTTCAACAATTCATCACTAGGCAGAAAATAACTCTGCACTATCAACTATTTTGCCACTACATTTCCTGATTGTGTCATTAAATACTGTAACTATGCGGGGTATAAGCAGTGTCACGCAAGAAATACACCTTATGTATAAAACTTGTTCCTTCACTCTTATGTTATTTCTTGTATACAGTTTTTATAATATTTTGTAATTTTATGTGTATAATTTTTATTGTGTATATAACTTTTATTTTGTATGTGTAAATTGAGCTGCTGTAATTATGTTCTCTCCCCACTGTGGGATAAATAAATATATCTTATCTTAAGTAATAATGGCTTTGGAGTGCTGACCTGGTCAGCATAAAGTTTTGGAAGCTTCCTCCTCTCCAGTTCCATGTCCTCCTCGTCTTCGGCCTCATTTTCTTTCCCATGTGCCTCCCCTTGCTCTTCCACGTCCTGCTCCACATCACTATCTGCGTCGGTCCAATCGCCATTAGCCAAGCATCGAGCATGGTTGACATAGTTCAACCTTTTGCTGTGAAGAAAAAAAAACAAACATGGTATAAATAATAATAAAAAAAGCTGTTAGTAAAGCAGTTGCCAAAATAAAAGTACTTTATAGTTAACTGAAGAAATGCAATTTCCTGATGATTGATAATTATATTATCCAAACCAAAACATCCATACAGTCGATTAGTAATGATAAAGGCATTAATAGGGTGTTTAGATCATTGTGACATCGAACACCTCTTCTGCAGTTCCAGAAAGCGCAGCCGCCGCTGACTCTGCTCCAGCACACTATACTTGCTCTTGTACTGGGCCAGTCGAGGGTGTGGTGCTGCAGTACTGTTGGGTTGTCTCGACACAGCAAAGCTGGCCGAGAGGGCTTGGGTCAGGTCATCCATTGGGGACTCTACAGTTGGAAATAAAAGCCATAGAGAATCAACCGATGTTCCTCGCACACAGTTCAGGACCAGAGGAGAGAAATCCTTCCAAGCTGTTAAGACATCTTAAGACTTTCTTATTCGTGGAGGCTTTTCCCTGATTTTCTGGGACACCTGTGATTTTCTTGGTGTTATCGTGATCTTTTTAGTATTTATTTTTTTGATTGTTTAAGCGCTTTGTGACCCTGGTCTAGAAAAGCGCTCTATAAATATAAATTACTTACAAGTATGTACTTTTTTGAGTATTGTTTTGATTGTCTAAGCGCTTTGTGACCCTGGTCTCGAAAAGCGCTATATAAATAAATATTACTTACTTACTTACATTAATTCTGCCTTTAACCTCCACGTATTTAACCAGGTAAATAATTCTAGATTCACCTTTATTTAAAAGGCATCCTTTTAAAAGATAGTGATCAAAAACAACAACTGGACAGACTAATGGGTTAATACAAAGACAGTTAAATACATTATAAACAACTTTTTAAAATGTAAAATATGAACGAAAATTCATTATAACTTCACCATGTTACTTAAAATATCAAATGGTAGTACCACTTTATATATATGTATAAATATTTATAATAAAAAATAGTCAACCTGAGTAGCACTGTTCTCTTGATAGCGTGACTGTTTTACACTCATAAAAATAAGTATAAACGATGCTCTCAAAATGGCAGAGAAGACATAAGTTAAGTGGCTAAAACCTGAAGATAACATGCACAAATAGACAGTAAAAACAGACAGAAATAGAAGAGTCCTGCACGCTATTATATTTACTTGCTTTACAGGGATATGTTGTTTAAGTAGATGTGTCCGGGATCATGTTGAGCGGGGAGGAGAGAACATCTCTGCCGCCTGGAAGAAGATTTGAGAAACCCGTAACGAGGCCGGCGTTGATGACGTATAAGGTGACGCACAAGCCGCGCGACCAAGCAGTGACACGTGATTGGTGCAGTAAAGTTTTATGAAGCTGTGCAGGGCGCCATCTTTGGTCGAAACCGAGTATTGACTCTATTCAAATTTTAGCGATTATTTCTAAAGAAATGTTATTTTATTCTATATCTGTTGGATACAACACGAAGTCCACAATTTATAAAGTGTTAGGAATGTAAAAGTATATATTCTTTATAACTTATAGGTGGGTTTAAATGTGCAATGAATGAATAGAATAGAATAAAATAGAAAATGTTTATTCATCCCCAGAGGGGAAACACACTTTTACAACAGCACAGTTGAAAAAAATAAAGTGCAAGGAAAAAAGAAATAATAAAAGAGATAATAAAATAAAATAAAACGATCTTAAAAATATACAAATTATTTACAATATTAGAAAAATAACACTATTAACAAAATAAAATAAAATAAAATAAAATAAAATAAAATAAAATAAAATAAAATTAAAATTAAAATTAAAATTAAAATTAAAATTAAATAAAAACATAAAAAAACACGAGAAGAAAAACACACTACAGGATTAGCATCAGGATATTTAAAGTAGAGAGTTAAATATCCTGACACCAGTTGGGATGAAGGACCTTCTATAACGCTCTGTCCTACACTGGGGGTGCCTGAGCCACTGAAGGAGCTGGCCTTATAAATATGCTAAATATGCAATTAATAATGCATTACGATCCCACAGAGAGTATTGTCTATGTAATATTATATTTCATTTACACTTTATCTGTATGAAATGTTATCTGAAGTATCAATTCCCAATAAGATACAATGCTCATACAGGAAGTAACACACTATATAAAACATACATATTGTTTTATATACATAAAGTAAGTACACAAGCACACTGTATATATACATATATATATATATATATATATATATATATATATATATATATATATATATATATATATATATATATATGTATATATAAGTAAGTAAGTAAGTAATTTATATTTATATAGCGCTTTTCCAGACCAGGGTCACAAAGCGCTTAAAAAATCAAAACAATACTTAAATAAAATATATACTTAAAAGATCAAGATAACCCTAAGAACAACACAGGAGTTTTAGAAAATCAAGGAAAAGCCTGCACAAATAAAAATGTCTTGAGATGTTTCTTGAAGGAGTCAGTCAAGTAACTATCATGATCAAAAAAACAGTTACTTTGAAACAACATGTTATATTCAATCAATAAAAAAAAGATCTGTTTCGGTCAAGATCCCCATCAAGTCAATTGGGGAATCTTTGTCCTCCTTGAGTCAACATGATATGTAATCAGGCACAGATGACCGATCGCCCTGCACATCATGCAGCTGTCTCATTGAGGGAGTGGTCCTCAGCCCTGTTTGCACATGGAGGTTCTCAAAACTATCATGAACATCAGTTTATACTTAGACAAACCAATGACAAATAAAACAAACAGCTTTTACCGCTGTGTGAATTTCATTGAGACGAGATATACAAACATGCGTCACAGTATTGATATCTTTTATATTAGTTTCATGTTCACTAAAGCTCATTGATTTAATTGTTTATACACAGTTTTAATAATTGATCTCACAGAAAAGACAGATTATTATTATATATTATTATATATATTATACATTAAAATTGCCACAGCAGTCCTCATTTGAACATTGCTAATAGTTATAGTACATTTCTATATAATTAAAATAAAAAAAACGATCTTGTTATAAATCGCTTATTTGGATTTTAATTGATTGAATATGACTGCTTGTGGCAGATGGTTAGTTTAGCTTCATAACGTTACTTCATTTGTAAACATTTGAATTTTACTTTATTCATATAATCAGTCACATTTATTGGAATATTTTGCTTATCAATCAATTGTAACAAAATGTCTTTTCTTTTAAATAATGTAAAAAATATGTCGAATAAACAATATATTGATCAACAATTCTTTCTTCTATTTAATCATACTAGAGGTAAACACTATTAAAAACATGTTTTTCTTGTTCATTGTGCCTTTTAGAATTTTATTATTAAATGTAAAGTTTTACATTGATGTAAGTAACGTCTGGATAGAACTGAGTTATTTTGAATAGAAAAAAAGGCATATCGACAATTGAAGTGTCACATAAGTACGTATAAGCGAAGTGTTATTTTATTGGAAACCAATCAGAGGTGGAGGTAGTTATATTGTACTTGTGGAAGAAGTCAAATGGCCACTTGGCATATGTTTGTTGCTGCAATAAAAGTGAAGCTCCTGCTAAATAACGTGTCAATAAATGTCCCCAATATAAGGGGCCGTGAAGACCGAGCCCTCAGCTGCAAACATGGACTGGATATTCATCTGGTTGTGTGTTCTTACTTTCTCTGTTAACAGTGTCAGCAATGTTAATGCCAGATTGGGTGAGACTTACGTTCCCTAAACCCTTCAAATCCTCTTTAAATTAACTTTTTTATTAAATACATCAAACTGTGTGTTATTTGACTGACACCAGCCAACTTTGATGGTTCTTCCTCCGCAGTTCGGAATCATGTCGGCAGCATTTGCAGCACCTGGGGCCGAGAGCATTTCAAGACCTTCGACGGGGAAGTCTACCAGTTTCCTGGAACATGTGAATACAACCTGGTGTCGGACTGCCATTCGACTTACCAGGAGTTTTCTGTGCACATGAAGAGGACGCAAGTGGACGGGAATCCCACCGTGAACCATCTGCTGGTCACTGTCAACAGCCTCACCTTTAACCTGACCAAAGGCCTGGTCACTGTTAATAGCCTGCCGTAAGTACAGAAAAGAAAAGTGACTATAAATATACATTCTGACAGTAATAGGTTAATTTTCATCAAAGTGTCGCTTTGCCGTACTACAATGGCGGCGTACAAGTGGAAGAAAATGTGGTTTACATGAAGCTGCAGTCTACAGTTGGCCTCGTCGTCATGTGGAATGGGGATGATGCCGTCATGGTAAAGACTCTTTCATTTTCATATGGATAAGGATGGGATCCACATTAAAAAATATATATTATTTAACAGGTGGAACTGGATCGGGATTATGTGAACCGCACCTGTGGACTCTGCGGAGATTTCAATGGTCTAGCGGTTCAGAATGAATTTCTACACCACGGTCGGTTACCAAATCAGTATATAATCATGTATTCAATATAGTTTTATTGATGAGAACTATTTGTTTAGGTCAACCAGTGGGACATATCGAATTTGGAAACAGACAGAAAGTTCATCTTCCGAATGATGAATGCGAGAACCCCGACGAGGACGACTACCAGCCGCAGGAATCGAAGACCGAGTCGTGCAGCGAGTTTGTGAGTCTGAACCACTTTGTAATCATTACTCGAGTCAATCTTAAAATCCCATTTTTTTATCCTTTCGTTTCATTTTTAGCGGACGCCCTGCAGTGAGATTCTACAGTCGGACCCCTGGAGCCAGTGCACTCGACTGATCGACCCTGAACCTTACATAGTGGCGTGCATGCTGGACATGTGCTTTTGCTCAAACAGCACCAGCGACTTCTGTGTCTGCAGCACCATTTCTGAGTTCTCTCGCCAGTGTTCCCATGCTGGTGGACAGCCACCCAATTGGAGAACGTCTCAGTTTTGTGGTAATGTTTTTAGGCATTATATCGTACGTTTGAAAGGATGTTGATTGTATTTCCTCAGTAGTTGTTCCAGATTGTTTTATTGCCAATTTTTTTCTTTTAATGGGACCCTGTCTTCACAGTCAAACATTGTCCATTTAACATGGTATACGAGGAGAGTGGTTCCCCGTGCATGGACACCTGCACACATCAGGACACAACATCTGTGTGTGAAGACCATAGAATGGACGGCTGCTTCTGTCCTCCCGGTTGGTTTCTATTAAAACTTAATTTAAAGTCTAAAAACGACAATTAAAGAAACATATATGCCTTTTTTAAGGGACTGTATTTGACGATATTTCAATGAGAGGCTGCGTTGCTCTGCCAGAGTGTCAGTGCAAGCATGACAGAATCTACAATCCCGGAGAGGTCTGCAAAGAGGACCGAGAACTTTGGTATAGAAGCGTGTTCTTGCAATTGTCTTCACGATTTACAGTTTAGAAATTAATGTAAAGATATATGAGTTTTGTTTTCTTCTAATTCTAACATATTTATGTCGTCTCAGCACATGTTTTCTGGGTCAATGGTCCTGTGAAAGTCTTCCAAAACCGTCTACCTGTGCACTAGAAGAAGGTTCACATGTCACGACCTTTGATGGACAAACCTACACCTTTCATGGTGATTGTTATTACACTGTAGCCAAAGTGGACAGTAAGGTGAGTCAGACTGAATGAAGTGAAAACTACTTGTATTATTAGGAAAGTATAAACTCTTGTTTTATAAACTTACAAAAGTATTTAGTACTAAATAAGGCTTGGATGTAGGCGAAAAATTAACTTATCTATAAGTATTTGAGGTGCAACCGGAGGCACAGCAAGAAAGTTGTTCAGTTCCAGATTCTCGATTGTCATTATAATTATTATTTTGCTTGTACATAATAGATTAAAGAACATTACATTATTATTTCAGGATCAGTCAAGTCCAAAGTTTACAATTCTCGCTCAGCTGGTTCCATGTTCATATCACGAGTATGACACGTGTCTGAAGAACATCAAAATCCTGATCAATAACGACCGAAACAACGTGAGTTGAAATTAATCAATTGTTAAATAGATTGATTTAATATCTCATGATTTAAATGTCTAATTGCTTTTCCAGGTGTTGATGTTCACAGCTGGCGGGACAGTGAAGCAGAACAAACAGACGATCAGTTTGCCGTATCAATCTGGTAGATCACTTTACACTGGTTTATTCTTCTATTGTGGCATCAGATACTTATTTATCTTTTGCTTTCTTTAAAGGGGACATGTACATCTTTCAAGCTTCCTCCTTTCACATCATATTCCAGACCACTTTTGGTTTGCATATCCAGGTGCAGCACGTTCCAGTTATGCAGGTGTATGTGAGCTTGGAACAGAGCTACATAGGGAAGACCAAAGGTAGGTTTTTTTTATCTGTCTCAAACTCAAGTCTGGCCTGGGGAGTAACTTTATGTGGCCCGCCAGATGGTTGGCTCAAATCAAAGGAGACTTATTTTTATGCTGAACATCTGACCTTTAAAGATACCAGTGTTAAACTTACATAAAGAACAGAGATTAGCTACATCCCAGATACTTCAAATAGGACTATTAAAAGGACATTTAGGAAAATAGGAAAATGTTGTCAGAACATGATCTGGAGCTTGTAATCCATGCGTTTGTTTCTTCTCGTCTGGATTATTGCAACAGTTTGTTTTCATGTCTTAACAAGAAGGATCTGTCTCGTCTGCAGTTGATTCAGAACTCTGCAGCGAGAATTCTGACCCGCTCTAGTAGAAGAACTCACATCTCTCCGGTCCTTAAAACTCTTCACTGGCTTCCAGTTTCTTTCAGGATCAACTTTAAAATTCTGGTTCTTACTTTCAGATCTATTCATGGTCAGGCTCCTCCTTACATCACTGATCTGATCCAGCCTTACACCCCAGCTCGGGCTCTGAGGTCTGTGGATCAGAATCTACTTATGGTTCCACGCACACGGTTCAGGACCAGAGGAGAGAAATATTTTCAGGCTGTTGCTCCTAAGCTTTGGAACAATCTTCCTCTCTCTTTGCACTTGATGGATCTACTGACTCCTTTAAGAAACATCTTAAGACGTTTCTATTTGTTCAGGCTTTTCCTTGAATTTCTCGAACTCCTGTGTTGTTCTCAGTATTATCTTGATCTTTAAAGTATGTACTTTTTTGAGTATTGTTTTGATTGTTTAAGCGCTTTGTCACCCTGGTCTCGAAAAGCGCTATATAAATAAATATTACTTACTTACTTACTTACATTTGAAGAGAGAAAGAGAGAAAAAGCTCATAGATATTATGACTTTCTTTCACAAACAGTTTGGGAAATATAAATAATTATTGGACCACAACTTAAACTTATTCTTTCCACTTGTGTGATTAAGTTTTAAATCCCTTATCTATCTAATATGTATTCAAACAAATGTGATTGAATAAATGAGTAAATAATAAGGTAAAAATAAATACATAAACAAAAGAGACTTCTGTTTGACACCTATTTGAACCAAATGCACAGAACAACAATAATGTCTCGACACTTTTGATATTTTTCTGTATATCTCATCTATTCTTGAAAATTCTTTCAAGGGTTATGCGGAAACAACAACTTGGTCTTGTCTGATGACATGAAGACTCCTCAGGGGATCGTGGAAGGAACAGCAGCATCTTTTATAAATTCTTGGAAAACAAACCCAATGTGTGGTGAACCAGAAGAGCGACTGGATGATCCTTGCTCTCTCAGCATTGAAACTGGTGTGTGGACTATAATATACATTTTTATAAACATGTAGTGTCGTCCAACAAAGTTATTTGTTTATTTCAAAGGTTGTTTTTTTTTTAATTCCTAGAGTTGTATGCAAGACACTGGTGTGACCTGTTAATAAACCCAGCGAGCAACTTCTCAAAATGTCATTCCCTGGTGGATCCTGATGTGTACTACAAGGTACACTGTCTACATGTTTTGAACTATGATTCAAATATCTAAAATGTTTCCCACTTTACTTCCCAGCGATGTGTATATGCAACTTGTAACTGCGATAAAAGTGAGGCTTGCCTTTGCGCTGTTCTCTCCTCCTATGTTCGTGCCTGTAAAGCCAAAAGAGTGTCTCTAACAAACTGGAGAGACAACGTGTGTGGTAAGAACTTTTGATCTACATAGCCTGAGGGAAATATGGTCATTGCCATTTAAATGTACTGTCCAAAATGTTGATTCATATGATGTCATGGTTATATCGAATGGGATGTTGTACAAAAAAATGTTTTTCATTGTGCTTAAACAGAAAGATACACAAGAAACTGTCCACCATCCCAGGTCTTCTCCTACGAAAATAAACGATGCCAATGGACTTGCAGATCGCTGGCCTCCATCAGGCAGCCCTGCTCTTTAGACTTGTTTCCTGTGGATGGTTGCTCCTGTCCAAATGGCTACTTTTTAAATGAAAGTGGAATTTGCATTCCCCAAGAAAAATGTCCCTGTTACCACAATGATGTCTACATTAAACCTGGGAAATCCATCACAAACAAAGATGAACACTGGTAAGTCATGAATATATGAATATACTGTATGAAGCAACCTTGAAAGGATAGTTCACCAAAAATTCAAATTTGATTCATTTTCTATTAAACCTCATGTCGACTAAGGGTTAGGATTAATTTTAAGAGTAATCAGTTCCTTTTGAGAGAAAAATGTTTGTTCATTTTAATGTAGCAAATGGCAGTCAGTTGTCTTCCTTTTCATCTTCATCCAAAAAGACACTTAAAAACATCCAAATACCTTCATAATGCTTGTCTGTAACGCCCCTCTTGTATTGGTGCCTCTGCATTATAATTGTTCCGTAAAAAACGATATAAGTCTATATCTTAGGCTTGTTTTTAGCGAAGGAACCCAGGGTATCAGTGTAAATTTTGCGCACTGGCACTTTAAATGTGTTTAAATGATGATTAACTTGCAGAGGAGCTGAGATACAAACTAATTTAAATATAGACTTGTTTAAGATTTTTGGAACAAATATAGTGTGGAGGCTTCAATAAAGGAGGGAATTTAAAGACGATCAGTATGGAGGTATTTTGGTGTTTTTGAGTGTCTTTTTGGACAAAGATGAAGACAGACAATTTAGCTCCAGTCTCAAAATCAAAATGGACATACATTTTTGCCTATAACACTTACACAACAGATAACTATGAAAATAATCCCAGTAGAATTTAAATGAAATTTGAATTTGGGGTGAATTATCACTTTACGGTAAACAATGTTTAAAATCATTTTAAATTCCATTTTCAGCGTTTGTACTGGCGGATTGCTTCATTGCCGTTCATGGGCAGCTCGCTCCTTGTCATGTATGACCATCTCTTTCTTTTTAAATAAGATTTTGTCCAAACATACCATTCTCTGACCTGCTTTAAATGTGTATTTTCAGTATGTCCTCCACAACAGGTTTACTTCAACTGTTCTTCTGCCTCTGCTGGAGATCTGGAAATACAATGTGCTCCAAGTTGTTTAAATCTGGATAGTGATGATTGCGTAAGCGTATTCGACATTTTTGCAGATTAAATCTGTTTGCTTATCGTGCTCAAGAACTTTACTGGCTGTTTTGCTCTTTTTGATTTTGTTTGCTTCATCCATGCAGGACGCAACAGAGTGTCAGTCTGGTTGTCGTTGTCCGATCGGCCTCTTTGACGATGGCAAAGGTTTCTGTGTAAAAAGGGATCAATGTCCATGCCAGCATGATGGGGCTCTCTTTGCAGCTGGACGACAGATTCCAAACCAGTGTAACACCTGGTACAACAAGTTTTTCTCTCGTATTAAATTCAAATATTAATAGTACAGATTCGTATTGTAAAAGTGATGTGTGCAAATATGTTGTTTTGTTTTGCATAAAATATACAACCATTCTATTGTGATCTTATTCTACATACAGTAAATGAATGCTAGCACATGGTAATCTACTCTAAATTTGTCTACATGATGTAGCACCTGCAAAACTGGAAGATGGGAATGCACACAGAACCAATGCGCAAAGTCTTGTGTTATTTATGGAAGTGGTCATCATAAAACATTTGATGATCGAACATATGGATTTGAAGGGCACTGTGGATATGTGGCTGTAAAGGTAATAGATTCCAAATATTCTGTACCTTATATCTTTTTGCTTATACCTATGTTTGTCCACTTTGGAGATCACCTACTTTGATAAAAACATGTGTTGGTGAGCACCAGATAAACATTCTTGCATCCAACAATGACGCTTACAAACTCCACACACTTCCCTTTCTACTTTTTTTTTAACCATATTAAAGGTCAAACTTTACTATGTTATTATCAAATTCCTTTCTTCGTTGCAATTATTTCACAAACTATTTGTTTCATATTGAAAATCCTTTCACAGTTTTAACTTTCCCTTTTTTTTTTAGAACCAATGCCATAATAAAACAATTGAGAACAACTTTAGAATCATCACAGAAAATTTTCCATGTGGCTCAACAGAAACCACCTGCTCTAAAACTGTCAGAATACAGTTGGGGGTGAGATTACACTCTTTTTATGTCAATGCAAACAAAATAATAATTGAGTATTCCTTGGATCCATCATGTCTTTTTTTCCCCACAGGGATCTGAAATAAAATTATTTAAGGGAAAATACCAAGAGCAAAACACCGGAGACGGACCAGAGATAAGATACATTATAAGAACTGTTGGGTTGTATCTGGTTGTCGAGTCTCCAATAGGTCTCTCAGTTATATGGGATCGCAAAACGACTATTCGTGTTATTTTGTTGCCACAGCACAGAGTAAGTTTAATGTGGTTCATAATATATTTTAAGTCTCACAATTGATAAAGAAAATAAAATAGCACTGTCTTAAAATATATATTTTGCCTGTTCAAATGTATATTTTTGTTTGATCAGGGAGAGGTTTGTGGCCTCTGTGGAAATTTTGATGGAGATGGACAGAATGATTACACTACACAGGGTCACATGGAAGTGAGCAGTGTGTTTGAATTTGCAAACAGTTGGAAAGTTTCGAGCAATTGCAATGACACAGTGGAGATTACACAAGCCTGTGTAGCTACACCAAAACGTCATGAATGGGCAAAACAGTCTTGCAAAATAATAAATGAATACACATTTAGAGACTGCCATAGCAAGGTAAAACAATCTTGATGCATAGGTTGATTATCTTTGCTTTTCATTTCATGAATTTGCCTTTTCAAACAGGTTCCTCCGAAACCTTTTTATGACAACTGTGTACAAGACTCATGTGCTTGCAACACTGGAGGTGATTGTGAATGCCTTTGCACTGCAGTGGCAGCCTATGCTCAAGCATGTAATGAGGCCGGTGTATGTGTAGCATGGAGGACACCAGAAATATGTCGTGAGTATGATTTTCAGGATATCTACAATGTACTTTTGGAATCAGAATTTTACCAAAAAAATGTACAGTATAAAATACCAGTTAAATATAATGTCTGGATAGTTTATGCTTTAACTTTTAGACTTCCTCTTCAAATAGCAACCGATTTGAAAAGCCAACTCTCCTGACTCACATGTTTCAAATGTTGAAGTCTTCTTCTCCGAGATAAGTCCCTCATCATGACCACGTTTTGAACTTGAAAGTTCTCCCCCGTCTGAAATCTCAGAAAATTAGAGGTGTAGAGTGGAGCATATGACTAATAATGGGCTGCACTCCTTCAGCCAGCTGTAACCACACCCTGCTTTCTTTATATTATGAGTCCCTTGGAGGTGGAGACTTCCGGTATTGACAGTAGAGGTCCAATATCAATTTAAGACACACTTAAATCACACTTTAGTTGACCTCAGCCTAATTTTGTGTTTTACTTGCAGCCGTTTTTTGTGATTATTACAACAGCCATGAGGACTGTATATGGCACTACCATCCTTGTCACACATCTTGTTATAAGACCTGTTTCAATCCAGAAGGGATTTGTACAAATCCAATGCCTACCCTCGAAGGTAAGGGGGCTTATTGTTTCGCATTTATTAGTTTTTTCAAAGGGGTTTCGAATTTCAATGATTTTTCTCACCAATTATTCGTTGTATTCCTTTGCTGGTTTTCGATTTAAAATCTTGATGTGGATACTTGTTTGTTTATATTATGTTTTAAACCTGTAATGTTTCCTGCCAGTAAAAATATTAGGAATCAAATATATAAAACAAGACATGTGTATGGATTTTAAATGCATTTTTTGCTATTTTAAGGTTGCTACCCTGTATGCCCTGAAGACAAGCCCATATTTGATGAGGAAAGCCAAATGTGTGTCGAGAAATGTGATGGTTGTATTTACAATGGGACTTATTATGAGGAATATGAAGTCATATATGATTTGACTGATAACATGGGAATGTGTTATTATGCCATCTGCATTAACGCAACAGTTATCCACTCGAATGAAACCTGCTCTACAACAACACTTTCACCAACACTTGCCACAACGGTGACATCAACTGAGAGCAAAATAACAACGCTTCAAACTGAAGCTCCAACTTTTACAACCCCATATATGGAAACTGGATCAACACAGTCGTCTACATTTACTGAAACAACTTACAGTAAAGGAACAATGACATCGACGCAGTACCCAAGTACAACATCAACCTCACCCAGCATATCCCTTGAAGCATCATCTTCTACATTTGAGCGCACTTTTTCTCCTCAAACAACGGAAACTTCAACGAGTAAAATCACTTCTTCCAAAACTGAATCTTCTTCTGCAACCATAGAGACAACTGCAATTACAGAATCCACAGTACCATCTTCATATTCACCAATAGAAAAGTCGACCACCACAAGTGCGGTTACTGTTCCAACAAAAACGTTTTCTACTGTTGAAGAACAGTTCAGTACAAAAACTTCCTCTACAGCCCCACCTGGAATTACTGCAACCACAACACAGCAAGCTTCATTTACTACTTCAACAACTCTAGCAACCAAACCCTCCTCTTCTACAGCCGAAGGATTGTCCACATTTACATCCATATCTTCAACATCAACACAAAAGCCAACAGCATTGACTAAATCTACAAGGGTGCCAGTTGGTTCTGTGACTATTAACACGGTGACAACTGAAACAACGACAGGGAGGACAACTACGACTGCTGGACCAGTAAGCACATCAACGCAGTACCCAAGTACAACATCAGCCTCGCCCAGCACAGCAACAGGGATAACCAGCATATCCCTTGAAGCATCATCTGCTACAAGTGAGCACTCTTTTTCTCCTCAAACAACGGCAACTTCAACGAGTAAAATCACGTCTTCCACAACTGAATCTTCTTCTGCAACCATAGAGACAACCACAAACACAGAATCCACAGTACCATCTTCATATTCACCAATAGAAAAGTCGACCACCACAACAAGTACGGTTACTGTTCCAACAAAAACGTTTTCTACTGTTAAAGAACAGTTCAGTACAAAAACGTCCTCTACAGCCCCACCTGGAACTACTGCAACCACAACACAGCAAGCTTCATTTACTACTTCAACAACTCTAGCAACCAAACCCTCCTCTTCTACAGCCGAAGGATTGTCCACATTTACATCAATATCTTCAACATCAACACCAAAGCCCACCACATTGACAAAAACTACAAGGGTGCCAACTGGTTCTGAGACTAGTAACACGGTGACAACTGAAACAACGACAGGGAGGACAGCTACGACTGCTGGACCAGTAAGCACATCGACGCAGTACTACCCAAGTACAACATCAACCTCGCCCAGCACAGCCACAGCGATAACCAGCATATCCCTTGAAGCATCATCTGCTACAAGTGGGAGCACTTTTTCTCCTCACACAACGGCAACTTCAACGAGTAAAATCACTTCTTCCACAACTGAATCTTCTTCTGCAACCATAGAGACAACCACAAACACAGAATCCACAGTACCATCTTCATATTCACCAATAGAAAAGTCGACCACCACAACAAGTACGGTTACTGTTCCAACAAAAACGTTTTCTACTGTTAAAGAACAGCTCAGTACAAAAACATCCTCTACAGCCCCACCTGGAACTACTGCAACCACAACAGAGCAAGCTTCATTTACTACTTCAACAACTCTAGCAAACAAACCCTCCTCTTCTACAGCCGAAGGATTGTCCACATTTGCATCCATATCTTCAACATCAACACCAAATCCAACCACATTGACAAAAACTACAAGGGTGCCAACTGGTTCTGAGACTAGTAACACGGTGACAACTGAAACAACGACAGGGAGGACAGCTACGACTGCTGAACCAGTAAGCACATCGACGCAGTACTACCCAAGTACAATATCAACCTCGCCCAGCACAGCGACAGCGATAACCAGCATATCCCTTGAAGCATCATCTGCTACAAGTGAGCGCACTTTTTCTCCTCAAACAACGGCAACTTCAACAAGTAAAATCACTTCTTCCACAACTGAATCTTCTTCTTCAACCATAGAGACAACCACAAACACAGAATCCACAGTACCATCTTCATATTCACCAATAGAAAAGTCGACCACCACAACAAGTACGATTACTGTTCCAACAAAAACGTTTTCTACTGTTAAAGAACAGTTCAGTACAAAAACGTCCTCTACAGCCCCACCTGCAACTACTGCAACCACAAAACAGCAAGCTTCATTTACTACTTCAACAACTCTAGCAACCAAACCCTCCTCTTCTACAGCCGAAGGATTGTCCACATTTGCATCCATATCTTCAACATCAACACCAAAGCCAACCACATTGACAAAAACTACAAGGGTGCCAACTGGTTCTGAGACTAGTAACACGGTGACAACTGAAACAACAACAGGGAGGACAACTACGACTGCTGGACCAGTAAACACATCGACGCAGTACCCAAGTACAACATCAACCTCGCCCAGCACAGCAACAGCGATAACCAGCATATCCCTTGAAGCATCATCTGCTACAAGTGAGCGCACTTTTTCTCCTCAAACAACGGCAACTTCAACAAGTAAAATCACTTCTTCCACAACTGAATCTTCTTCTTCAACCATAGAGACAACCACAAACACAGAATCCACAGTACCATCTTCATATTCACCAATAGAAAAGTCGACCACCACAACAAGTACGGTTACTGTTCCAACAAAAACGTTTTCTACTGTTAAAGAACAGTTCAGTACAAAAACGTCCTCTACAGCCACACCTGCAACTACTGCAACCACAACACAGCAAGCTTCATTTACTACTTCAACAACTCTAGCAACCAAACCCTCCTCTTCTACAGCCGAAGGATTGTCCACATTTGCATCCATATCTTCAACATCAACACCAAAGCCAACCACATTGACAAAAACTACAAGGGTGCCAACTGGTTCTGAGACTAGTAACACGGTGACAACTGAAACAACAACAGGGAGGACAACTACGACTGCTGGACCAGTAAGCACATCGACGCAGTACCCAAGTACAACATCAACCTCGCCCAGCACAGCAACAGCGATAACCAGCATATCCCTTGAAGCATCATCTGCTACAAGTGAGCGCACTTTTTCTCCTCAAACAACGGCAACTTCAACAAGTAAAATCACTTCTTCCACAACTGAATCTTCTTCTTCAACCATAGAGACAACCACAAACACAGAATCCACAGTACCATCTTCATATTCACCAATAGAAAAGTCGACCACCACAACAAGTACGGTTACTGTTCCAACAAAAACGTTTTCTACTGTTAAAGAACAGTTCAGTACAAAAACGTCCTCTACAGCCACACCTGCAACTACTGCAACCACAACACAGCAAGCTTCATTTACTACTTCAACAACTCTAGCAACCAAACCCTCCTCTTCTACAGCCAAAGGATTGTCCACATTTACATCAATATCTTCAACATCAACACCAAAGCCCACCACATTGACAAAAACTACAAGGGTGCCAACTGGTTCTGAGACTAGTAACACGGTGACAACTGAAACAACGACAGGGAGGACAGCTGCGACTGCTGGACCAGTAAGCACATCGACGCAGTACTACCCAAGTACAACATCAACCTCGCCCAGCACAGCAACAGCGATAACCAGCATATCCCTTGAAGCATCATCTGCTACAAGTGAGCGCACTTTTTCTCCTCAAACAACGGCAACTTCAACGAGTAAAATCACTTCTTCCACAACTGAATCTTCTTCTGCAACCATAGAGACAACCACAAACACAGAATCCACAGTACCATCTTCATATTCACCAATAGAAAAGTCGACCACCACAACAAGTACGGTTACTGTTCCAACAAAAACGTTTTCTACTGTTAAAGAACAGCTCAGTACAAAAACATCCTCTACAGCCCCACCTGGAACTACTGCAACCACAACACAGCAAGCTTCATTTACTACTTCAACAACTCTAGCAACCAAACCCTCCTCTTCTACAGCCGAAGGATTGTCCACATTTGCATCCATATCTTCAACATCAACACCAAAGCCAACCACATTGACAAAAACTACAAGGGTGCCAACTGGTTCTGAGACTAGTAACACGGTGACAACTGAAACAACAACAGGGAGGACAACTACGACTGCTGGACCAGTAAGCACATCGACGCAGTACCCAAGTACAACATCAACCTCGCCCAGCACAGCAACAGCGATAACCAGCATATCCCTTGAAGCATCATCTGCTACAAGTGAGCGCACTTTTTCTCCTCAAACAACGGCAACTTCAACGAGTAAAATCACTTCTTCCACAACTGAATCTTCTTCTGCAACCATAGAGACAACCACAAACACAGAATCCACAGTACCATCTTCATATTCACCAATAGAAAAGTCGACCACCACAACAAATACAGTTACTGTTCCAACAAAAACGTTTTCTACTGTTAAAGAACAGTTCAGTACAAAAACGTCCTCTACAGCCCCACCTGCAACTACTGCGATCACAACACAGCAAGCTTCATTTACTACTTCAACAACTCTAGCAACCAAACCATCCTCTTCTACAGCCGAAGGATTGTCCACATTTACATCAATATCTTCAACATCAACACCAAAGCCCACCACATTGACAAAAACTACAAGGCTGCCAACTGGTTCTGAGACTAGTAACACGGTGACAACTGAAACAACGACAGGGAGGACAGCTACGACTGCTGGACCAGTAAACACATCGACGCAGTACTACCCAAGTACAACATCAACCTCGCCCAGTACAGCAACAGCGATAACCAGCATATCCCTTGAAGCATCATCTGCTACAAGTGGGAGCACTTTTTCTCCTCAAACAACGGCAACTTCAACGAGTAAAATCACTTCTTCCACAACTCAATCTTCTTCTTCAACCATAGAGACAACCACAAACACAGAATCCACAGTACCATCTTCATATTCACCAATAGAAAAGTCAACCACCACAACAAATACGGTTACTGTTCCAACAAAAACGTTTTCTACTGTTAAAGAACAGTTCAGTACAAAAACGTCCTCTACAGCCCCACCTGCAACTACTGCAACCACAACACAGCAAGCTTCATTTACTACTTCAACAACTCTAGCAACCAAACCATCCTCTTCTACAGCCGAAGGATTGTCCACATTTACATCAATATCTTCAACATCAACACCAAAGCCCACCACATTGACAAAAACTACAAGTCTGCCAACTGGTTCTGAGACTAGTAACACGGTGACAACTGAAACAACGACAGGGAGGACAGCTACGACTGCTGGACCAGTAAACACATCGACGCAGTACTACCCAAGTACAACATCAACCTCGCCCAGTACAGCAACAGCGATAACCAGCATATCCCTTGAAGCATCATCTGCTACAAGTGGGAGCACTTTTTCTCCTCAAACAACGGCAACTTCAATGAGTAAAATCACTTCTTCCACAACTCAATCTTCTTCTTCAACCATAGAGACAACCACAAACACAGAATCCACAGTACCATCTTCATATTCACCAATAGAAAAGTCGACCACCACAACAAGTACGATTACTGTTCCAACAAAAACGTTTTCTACTGTTAAAGAACAGCTCAGTACAAAAACATCCTCTACAGCCCCACCTGGAACTACTGCAACCACAACACAGCAAGCTTCATTTACTACTTCAACAACTCTAGCAACCAAACCCTCCTCTTCTACAGCCGAAGGATTGTCCACATTTGCATCCATATCTTCAACATCAACACCAAAGCCAACCACATTGACAAAAATTACAAGGGTGCCAACTGGTTCTGAGACTAGTAACACGGTGACAACTGAAACAACAACAGGGAGGACAACTACGACTGCTGGACCAGTAAGCACATCGACGCAGTACCCAAGTACAACATCAACCTCGCCCAGCACAGCAACAGCGATAACCAGCATATCCCTTGAAGCATCATCTGCTACAAGTGAGCGCACTTTTTCTCCTCAAACAACGGCAACTTCAACGAGTAAAATCACTTCTTCCACAACTGAATCTTCTTCTGCAACCATAGAGACAACCACAAACACAGAATCCACAGTACCATCTTCATATTCACCAATAGAAAAGTCGACCACCACAACAAATACAGTTACTGTTCCAACAAAAACGTTTTCTACTGTTAAAGAACAGTTCAGTACAAAAACGTCCTCTACAGCCCCACCTGCAACTACTGCGATCACAACACAGCAAGCTTCATTTACTACTTCAACAACTCTAGCAACCAAACCATCCTCTTCTACAGCCGAAGGATTGTCCACATTTACATCAATATCTTCAACATCAACACCAAAGCCCACCACATTGACAAAAACTACAAGGCTGCCAACTGGTTCTGAGACTAGTAACACGGTGACAACTGAAACAACGACAGGGAGGACAGCTACGACTGCTGGACCAGTAAACACATCGACGCAGTACTACCCAAGTACAACATCAACCTCGCCCAGTACAGCAACAGCGATAACCAGCATATCCCTTGAAGCATCATCTGCTACAAGTGGGAGCACTTTTTCTCCTCAAACAACGGCAACTTCAACGAGTAAAATCACTTCTTCCACAACTCAATCTTCTTCTTCAACCATAGAGACAACCACAAACACAGAATCCACAGTACCATCTTCATATTCACCAATAGAAAAGTCAACCACCACAACAAATACGGTTACTGTTCCAACAAAAACGTTTTCTACTGTTAAAGAACAGTTCAGTACAAAAACGTCCTCTACAGCCCCACCTGCAACTACTGCAACCACAACACAGCAAGCTTCATTTACTACTTCAACAACTCTAGCAACCAAACCATCCTCTTCTACAGCCGAAGGATTGTCCACATTTACATCAATATCTTCAACATCAACACCAAAGCCCACCACATTGACAAAAACTACAAGTCTGCCAACTGGTTCTGAGACTAGTAACACGGTGACAACTGAAACAACGACAGGGAGGACAGCTACGACTGCTGGACCAGTAAACACATCGACGCAGTACTACCCAAGTACAACATCAACCTCGCCCAGTACAGCAACAGCGATAACCAGCATATCCCTTGAAGCATCATCTGCTACAAGTGGGAGCACTTTTTCTCCTCAAACAACGGCAACTTCAATGAGTAAAATCACTTCTTCCACAACTCAATCTTCTTCTTCAACCATAGAGACAACCACAAACACAGAATCCACAGTACCATCTTCATATTCACCAATAGAAAAGTCGACCACCACAACAAATACGGTTACTGTTCCAACAAAAACGTTTTCTACTGTTAAAGAACAGTTCAGTACAAAAACGTCCTCTACAGCCCCACCTGCAACTACTGCAACCACAACACAGCAAGCTTCATTTACTACTTCAACAACTCTAGCAACCAAACCATCCTCTTCTACAGCCGAAGGATTGTCCACATTTACATCAATATCTTCAACATCAACACCAAAGCCCACCACATTGACAAAAACTACAAGGCTGCCAACTGGTTCTGAGACTAGTAACACGGTGACAACTGAAACAACGACAGGGAGGACAGCTACGACTGCTGGACCAGTAAACACATCGACGCAGTACTACCCAAGTACAACATCAACCTCGCCCAGTACAGCAACAGCGATAACCAGCATATCCCTTGAAGCATCATCTGCTACAAGTGGGAGCACTTTTTCTCCTCAAACAACGGCAACTTCAACGAGTAAAATCACTTCTTCCACAACTCAATCTTCTTCTTCAACCATAGAGACAACCACAAACACAGAATCCACAGTACCATCTTCATATTCACCAATAGAAAAGTCGACCACCACAACAAGTACGGTTACTGTTCCAACAAAAACGTTTTCTACTGTTAAAGAACAGTTCAGTACAAAAACGTCCTCTACAGCCACACCTGCAACTACTGCAACCACAACACAGCAAGCTTCATTTACTACTTCAACAACTTTAGCAACCAAACCCTCCTCTTCTACAGCCGAAGGATTGTCCACATTTACATCAATATCTTCAACATCAACACCAAAGCCCACCACATTGACAAAAACTACAAGGGTGCCAACTGGTTCTGAGACTAGTAACACGGTGACAACTGAAACAACGACAGGGAGGACAGCTACGACTGCTGGACCAGTAAGCACATCAACGCAGTACTACCCAAGTACAACATCAACCTCGCCCAGCACAGCCACAGCGATAACCAGCATATCCCTTGAAGCATCATCTGCTACAAGTGAGCGCACTTTTTCTCCTCACACAACGGCAACTTCAACGAGTAAAATCACGTCTTCCACAACTCAATCTTCTTCTGCAACCATAGAGACAACCACAAACACAGAATCCACAGTACCATCTTCATATTCACCAATAGAAAAGTCGACCACCACAACAAGTACGATTACTGTTCCAACAAAAACGTTTTCTACTGTTAAAGAACAGCTCAGTACAAAAACATCCTCTACAGCCCCACCTGGAACTACTGCAACCACAACACAGCAAGCTTCATTTACTACTTCAACAACTCTAGCAACCAAACCCTCCTCTTCTACAGCCGAAGGATTGTCCACATTTGCATCCATATCTTCAACATCAACACCAAAGCCAACCACATTGACAAAAACTACAAGGGTGCCAACTGGTTCTGAGACTAGTAACACGGTGACAACTGAAACAACGACAGGGAGGACAGCTGCGACTGCTGGACCAGTAAGCACATCGACGCAGTACTACCCAAGTACAACATCAACCTCGCCCAGCACAGCAACAGCGATAACCAGCATATCCCTTGAAGCATCATCTGCTACAAGTGAGCGCACTTTTTCTCCTCAAACAACGGCAACTTCAACGAGTAAAATCACGTCTTCCACAACTGAATCTTCTTCTGCAACCATAGAGACAACCACAAACACAGAATCCACAGTACCATCTTCATATTCACCAATAGAAAAGTCGACCACCACAACAAGTACGGTTACTGTTCCAACAAAAACGTTTTCTACTGTTAAAGAACAGCTCAGTACAAAAACATCCTCTACAGCCCCACCTGGAACTACTGCAACCACAACAGAGCAAGCTTCATTTACTACTTCAACAACTCTAGCAAACAAACCCTCCTCTTCTACAGCCGAAGGATTGTCCACATTTGCATCCATATCTTCAACATCAACACCAAAGCCAACCACATTGACAAAAACTACAAGGGTGCCAACTGGTTCTGAGACTAGTAACACGGTGACAACTGAAACAACAACAGGGAGGACAACTACGACTGCTGGACCAGTAAGCACATCGACGCAGTACCCAAGTACAACATCAACCTCGCCCAGCACAGCAACAGCGATAACCAGCATATCCCTTGAAGCATCATCTGCTACAAGTGAGCGCACTTTTTCTCCTCAAACAACGGCAACTTCAACAAGTAAAATCACTTCTTCCACAACTGAATCTTCTTCTTCAACCATAGAGACAACCACAAACACAGAATCCACAGTACCATCTTCATATTCACCAATAGAAAAGTCGACCACCACAACAAGTACGGTTACTGTTCCAACAAAAACGTTTTCTACTGTTAAAGAACAGTTCAGTACAAAAACGTCCTCTACAGCCACACCTGCAACTACTGCAACCACAACACAGCAAGCTTCATTTACTACTTCAACAACTCTAGCAACCAAACCCTCCTCTTCTACAGCCGAAGGATTGTCCACATTTGCATCCATATCTTCAACATCAACACCAAAGCCAACCACATTGACAAAAACTACAAGGGTGCCAACTGGTTCTGAGACTAGTAACACGGTGACAACTGAAACAACAACAGGGAGGACAACTACGACTGCTGGACCAGTAAGCACATCGACGCAGTACCCAAGTACAACATCAACCTCGCCCAGCACAGCAACAGCGATAACCAGCATATCCCTTGAAGCATCATCTGCTACAAGTGAGCGCACTTTTTCTCCTCAAACAACGGCAACTTCAACAAGTAAAATCACTTCTTCCACAACTGAATCTTCTTCTTCAACCATAGAGACAACCACAAACACAGAATCCACAGTACCATCTTCATATCCACCAATAGAAAAGTCGACCACCACAACAAGTACGGTTACTGTTCCAACAAAAACGTTTTCTACTGTTAAAGAACAGTTCAGTACAGAAACATCCTCTACAGCCCCACCTGGAACTACTGCAACCACAACACAGCAAGCTTCATTTACTACTTCAACAACTCTAGCAACCAAACCCTCCTCTTCTACAGCCGAAGGATTGTCCACATTTGCATCCATATCTTCAACATCAACACCAAAGCCCACCACATTGACAAAAACTACAAGGGTGCCAACTGGTTCTGAGACTAGTAACACGGTGACAACTGAAACAACGACAGGGAGGACAGCTACGACTGCTGGACCAGTAAACACATCGACGCAGTACTACCCAAGTACAACATCAACCTCGCCCAGTACAGCAACAGCGATAACCAGCATATCCCTTGAAGCATCATCTGCTACAAGTGGGAGCACTTTTTCTCCTCAAACAACGGCAACTTCAATGAGTAAAATCACTTCTTCCACAACTCAATCTTCTTCTTCAACCATAGAGACAACCACAAACACAGAATCCACAGTACCATCTTCATATTCACCAATAGAAAAGTCGACCACCACAACAAATACGGTTACTGTTCCAACAAAAACGTTTTCTACTGTTAAAGAACAGTTCAGTACAAAAACGTCCTCTACAGCCCCACCTGCAACTACTGCAACCACAACACAGCAAGCTTCATTTACTACTTCAACAACTCTAGCAACCAAACCATCCTCTTCTACAGCCGAAGGATTGTCCACATTTACATCAATATCTTCAACATCAACACCAAAGCCCACCACATTGACAAAAACTACAAGGCTGCCAACTGGTTCTGAGACTAGTAACACGGTGACAACTGAAACAACGACAGGGAGGACAGCTACGACTGCTGGACCAGTAAACACATCGACGCAGTACTACCCAAGTACAACATCAACCTCGCCCAGTACAGCAACAGCGATAACCAGCATATCCCTTGAAGCATCATCTGCTACAAGTGGGAGCACTTTTTCTCCTCAAACAACGGCAACTTCAACGAGTAAAATCACTTCTTCCACAACTCAATCTTCTTCTTCAACCATAGAGACAACCACAAACACAGAATCCACAGTACCATCTTCATATTCACCAATAGAAAAGTCGACCACCACAACAAATACGGTTACTGTTCCAACAAAAACGTTTTCTACTGTTAAAGAACAGTTCAGTACAAAAACGTCCTCTACAGCCCCACCTGCAACTACTGCAACCACAACACAGCAAGCTTCATTTACTACTTCAACAACTCTAGCAACCAAACCATCCTCTTCTACAGCCGAAGGATTGTCCACATTTACATCAATATCTTCAACATCAACACCAAAGCCCACCACATTGACAAAAACTACAAGGTGGCCAACTGGTTCTGAGACTAGTAACACGGTGACAACTGAAACAACGACAGGGAGGACAGCTACGACTGCTGGACCAGTAAACACATCGACGCAGTACTACCCAAGTACAACATCAACCTCGCCCAGTACAGCAACAGCGATAACCAGCATATCCCTTGAAGCATCATCTGCTACAAGTGGGAGCACTTTTTCTCCTCAAACAACGGCAACTTCAACGAGTAAAATCACTTCTTCCACAACTCAATCTTCTTCTTCAACCATAGAGACAACCACAAACACAGAATCCACAGTACCATCTTCATATTCACCAATAGAAAAGTCGACCACCACAACAAGTACGGTTACTGTTCCAACAAAAACGTTTTCTACTGTTAAAGAACAGTTCAGTACAAAAACGTCCTCTACAGCCACACCTGCAACTACTGCAACCACAACACAGCAAGCTTCATTTACTACTTCAACAACTTTAGCAACCAAACCCTCCTCTTCTACAGCCGAAGGATTGTCCACATTTACATCAATATCTTCAACATCAACACCAAAGCCCACCACATTGACAAAAACTACAAGGGTGCCAACTGGTTCTGAGACTAGTAACACGGTGACAACTGAAACAACGACAGGGAGGACAGCTACGACTGCTGGACCAGTAAGCACATCAACGCAGTACTACCCAAGTACAACATCAACCTCGCCCAGCACAGCCACAGCGATAACCAGCATATCCCTTGAAGCATCATCTGCTACAAGTGAGCGCACTTTTTCTCCTCACACAACGGCAACTTCAACGAGTAAAATCACGTCTTCCACAACTCAATCTTCTTCTGCAACCATAGAGACAACCACAAACACAGAATCCACAGTACCATCTTCATATTCACCAATAGAAAAGTCGACCACCACAACAAGTACGATTACTGTTCCAACAAAAACGTTTTCTACTGTTAAAGAACAGCTCAGTACAAAAACATCCTCTACAGCCCCACCTGGAACTACTGCAACCACAACACAGCAAGCTTCATTTACTACTTCAACAACTCTAGCAACCAAACCCTCCTCTTCTACAGCCGAAGGATTGTCCACATTTGCATCCATATCTTCAACATCAACACCAAAGCCAACCACATTGACAAAAACTACAAGGGTGCCAACTGGTTCTGAGACTAGTAACACGGTGACAACTGAAACAACGACAGGGAGGACAGCTGCGACTGCTGGACCAGTAAGCACATCGACGCAGTACTACCCAAGTACAACATCAACCTCGCCCAGCACAGCAACAGCGATAACCAGCATATCCCTTGAAGCATCATCTGCTACAAGTGAGCGCACTTTTTCTCCTCAAACAACGGCAACTTCAACGAGTAAAATCACGTCTTCCACAACTGAATCTTCTTCTGCAACCATAGAGACAACCACAAACACAGAATCCACAGTACCATCTTCATATTCACCAATAGAAAAGTCGACCACCACAACAAGTACGGTTACTGTTCCAACAAAAACGTTTTCTACTGTTAAAGAACAGCTCAGTACAAAAACATCCTCTACAGCCCCACCTGGAACTACTGCAACCACAACAGAGCAAGCTTCATTTACTACTTCAACAACTCTAGCAAACAAACCCTCCTCTTCTACAGCCGAAGGATTGTCCACATTTGCATCCATATCTTCAACATCAACACCAAAGCCAACCACATTGACAAAAACTACAAGGGTGCCAACTGGTTCTGAGACTAGTAACACGGTGACAACTGAAACAACAACAGGGAGGACAACTACGACTGCTGGACCAGTAAGCACATCGACGCAGTACCCAAGTACAACATCAACCTCGCCCAGCACAGCAACAGCGATAACCAGCATATCCCTTGAAGCATCATCTGCTACAAGTGAGCGCACTTTTTCTCCTCAAACAACGGCAACTTCAACAAGTAAAATCACTTCTTCCACAACTGAATCTTCTTCTTCAACCATAGAGACAACCACAAACACAGAATCCACAGTACCATCTTCATATTCACCAATAGAAAAGTCGACCACCACAACAAGTACGGTTACTGTTCCAACAAAAACGTTTTCTACTGTTAAAGAACAGTTCAGTACAAAAACGTCCTCTACAGCCACACCTGCAACTACTGCAACCACAACACAGCAAGCTTCATTTACTACTTCAACAACTCTAGCAACCAAACCCTCCTCTTCTACAGCCGAAGGATTGTCCACATTTGCATCCATATCTTCAACATCAACACCAAAGCCAACCACATTGACAAAAACTACAAGGGTGCCAACTGGTTCTGAGACTAGTAACACGGTGACAACTGAAACAACAACAGGGAGGACAACTACGACTGCTGGACCAGTAAGCACATCGACGCAGTACCCAAGTACAACATCAACCTCGCCCAGCACAGCAACAGCGATAACCAGCATATCCCTTGAAGCATCATCTGCTACAAGTGAGCGCACTTTTTCTCCTCAAACAACGGCAACTTCAACAAGTAAAATCACTTCTTCCACAACTGAATCTTCTTCTTCAACCATAGAGACAACCACAAACACAGAATCCACAGTACCATCTTCATATCCACCAATAGAAAAGTCGACCACCACAACAAGTACGGTTACTGTTCCAACAAAAACGTTTTCTACTGTTAAAGAACAGTTCAGTACAAAAACGTCCTCTACAGCCACACCTGCAACTACTGCAACCACAACACAGCAAGCTTCATTTACTACTTCAACAACTCTAGCAACCAAACCCTCCTCTTCTACAGCCGAAGGATTGTCCACATTTACATCAATATCTTCAACATCAACACCAAAGCCCACCACATTGACAAAAACTACAAGGGTGCCAACTGGTTCTGAGACTAGTAACACGGTGACAACTGAAACAACGACAGGGAGGACAGCTGCGACTGCTGGACCAGTAAACACATCGACGCAGTACTACCCAAGTACAACATCAACCTCGCCCAGCACAGCAACAGCGATAACCAGCATATCCCTTGAAGCATCATCTGCTACAAGTGAGCGCACTTTTTCTCCTCAAACAACGGCAACTTCAACGAGTAAAATCACTTCTTCCACAACTGAATCTTCTTCTGCAACCATAGAGACAACCACAAACACAGAATCCACAGTACCATCTTCATATTCACCAATAGAAAAGTCGACCACCACAACAAATACAGTTACTGTTCCAACAAAAACGTTTTCTACTGTTAAAGAACAGTTCAGTACAAAAACGTCCTCTACAGCCCCACCTGCAACTACTGCAACCACAACACAGCAAGCTTCATTTACTACTTCAACAACTCTAGCAACCAAACCATCCTCTTCTACAGCCGAAGGATTGTCCACATTTACATCAATATCTTCAACATCAACACCAAAGCCCACCACATTGACAAAAACTACAAGGCTGCCAACTGGTTCTGAGACTAGTAACACGGTGACAACTGAAACAACGACAGGGAGGACAGCTACGACTGCTGGACCAGTAAACACATCGACGCAGTACTACCCAAGTACAACATCAACCTCGCCCAGTACAGCAACAGCGATAACCAGCATATCCCTTGAAGCATCATCTGCTACAAGTGGGAGCACTTTTTCTCCTCAAACAACGGCAACTTCAACGAGTAAAATCACTTCTTCCACAACTCAATCTTCTTCTTCAACCATAGAGACAACCACAAACACAGAATCCACAGTACCATCTTCATATTCACCAATAGAAAAGTCGACCACCACAACAAATACGGTTACTGTTCCAACAAAAACGTTTTCTACTGTTAAAGAACAGTTCAGTACAAAAACGTCCTCTACAGCCCCACCTGCAACTACTGCAACCACAACACAGCAAGCTTCATTTACTACTTCAACAACTCTAGCAACCAAACCATCCTCTTCTACAGCCGAAGGATTGTCCACATTTACATCAATATCTTCAACATCAACACCAAAGCCCACCACATTGACAAAAACTACAAGGCTGCCAACTGGTTCTGAGACTAGTAACACGGTGACAACTGAAACAACGACAGGGAGGACAGCTACGACTGCTGGACCAGTAAACACATCGACGCAGTACTACCCAAGTACAACATCAACCTCGCCCAGTACAGCAACAGCGATAACCAGCATATCCCTTGAAGCATCATCTGCTACAAGTGGGAGCACTTTTTCTCCTCAAACAACGGCAACTTCAACGAGTAAAATCACTTCTTCCACAACTCAATCTTCTTCTTCAACCATAGAGACAACCACAAACACAGAATCCACAGTACCATCTTCATATTCACCAATAGAAAAGTCGACCACCACAACAAATACGGTTACTGTTCCAACAAAAACGTTTTCTACTGTTAAAGAACAGTTCAGTACAAAAACGTCCTCTACAGCCCCACCTGCAACTACTGCAACCACAACACAGCAAGCTTCATTTACTACTTCAACAACTCTAGCAACCAAACCATCCTCTTCTACAGCCGAAGGATTGTCCACATTTACATCAATATCTTCAACATCAACACCAAAGCCCACCACATTGACAAAAACTACAAGGTGGCCAACTGGTTCTGAGACTAGTAACACGGTGACAACTGAAACAACGACAGGGAGGACAGCTACGACTGCTGGACCAGTAAGCACATCGACGCAGTACTACCCAAGTACAACATCAACCTCGCCCAGCACAGCCACAGCGATAACCAGCATATCCCTTGAAGCATCATCTGCTACAAGTGAGCGCACTTTTTCTCCTCACACAACGGCAACTTCAACGGGTAAAATCACTTCTTCCACAACTGAATCTTCTTCTGCAACCATAGAGACAACCACAAACACAGAATCCACAGTACCATCTTCATATTCACCAATAGAAAAGTCGACCACCACAACAAGTACGGTTACTGTTCCAACAAAAACGTTTTCTACTGTTAAAGAACAGCTCAGTACAAAAACATCCTCTACAGCCCCACCTGGAACTACTGCAACCACAACAGAGCAAGCTTCATTTACTACTTCAACAACTCTAGCAAACAAACCCTCCTCTTCTACAGCCGAAGGATTGTCCACATTTGCATCCATATCTTCAACATCAACACCAAATCCAACCACATTGACAAAAACTACAAGGGTGCCAACTGGTTCTGAGACTAGTAACACGGTGACAACTGAAACAACGACAGGGAGGACAGCTACGACTGCTGAACCAGTAAGCACATCGACGCAGTACTACCCAAGTACAACATCAACCTCGCCCAGCACAGCGACAGCGATAACCAGCATATCCCTTGAAGCATCATCTGCTACAAGTGAGCGCACTTTTTCTTCTCAAACAACGGCAACTTCAACAAGTAAAATCACTTCTTCCACAACTGAATCTTCTTCTTCAACCATAGAGACAACCACAGAATCCACAGTACCATCTTCATATTCACCAATAGAAAAGTCGACCACCACAACAAGTACGGTTACTGTTCCAACAAAAACGTTTTCTACTGTTAAAGAACAGCTCAGTACAAAAACATCCTCTACAGCCCCACCTGGAACTACTGCAACCACAACAGAGCAAGCTTCATTTACTACTTCAACAACTCTAGCAAACAAACCCTCCTCTTCTACAGCCGAAGGATTGTCCACATTTGCATCCATATCTTCAACATCAACACCAAATCCAACCACATTGACAAAAACTACAAGGGTGCCAACTGGTTCTGAGACTAGTAACACGGTGACAACTGAAACAACGACAGGGAGGACAGCTACGACTGCTGAACCAGTAAGCACATCGACGCAGTACTACCCAAGTACAACATCAACCTCGCCCAGCACAGCGACAGCGATAACCAGCATATCCCTTGAAGCATCATCTGCTACAAGTGAGCGCACTTTTTCTTCTCAAACAACGGCAACTTCAACAAGTAAAATCACTTCTTCCACAACTGAATCTTCTTCTGCAACCATAGAGACAACCACAAACACAGAATCCACAGTACCATCTTCATATTCACCAATAGAAAAGTCGACCACCACAACAAGTACGATTACTGTTCCAACAAAAACGTTTTCTACTGTTAAAGAACAGCTCAGTACAAAAACATCCTCTACAGCCCCACCTGGAACTACTGCAACCACAACACAGCAAGCTTCATTTACTACTTCAACAACTCTAGCAACCAAACCCTCCTCTTCTACAGCCGAAGGATTGTCCACATTTACATCCATATCTTCAACATCAACACCAAAGCCAACCACATTGACAAAAACTACAAGGGTGCCAACTGGTTCTGAGACTAGTAACAAGGTGACAACTGAAAAAACGACAGGGAGGAAAACTACGACTGCTCGACCAGTAAGCACATCGACGCAGTACTACCCTAGTACAACATCAACCTCGCCCAGCACAGCAACAGCGATAACCAGCATATCCCTTGAAGCATCATCTGCTACAAGTGAGCGCACTTTTTCTCCTCAAACAACGGCAACTTCAACGAGTAAAATCATTTCTTCCACAACTGAATCTTCTTCTGCAGCCATAGAGACAACCACAAACACAGAATCCACAGTACCATCTTCATATTCACCAATAGAAAAGTCGACCACCACAACAAGTACGGTTACTGTTCCAACAAAAACGTTTTCTACTGTTAAAGAACTGCTCAGTACAAAAACATCCTCTACAGCCCCACCTGGAACTACTGCAACCACAACACAGCAAGCTTCATTTACTACTTCAACAACTCTAGCGACCAAACCCTCCTCTTCTACAGCCGAAGGATTGTCCACATTTGCATCCATATCTTCAACATCAACACCAAAGCCAACCACATTGACAAAAACTACAAGGGTGCCAACTGGTTCTGAGACTAGTAACACGGTGACAACTGAAACAACAACAGGGAGGACAACTACGACTGCTGGACCAGTAAGCACATCGACGCAGTACCCAAGTACAACATCAACCTCGCCCAGCACAGCAACAGCGATAACCAGCATATCCCTTGAAGCATCATCTGCTACAAGTGAGCGCACTTTTTCTCCTCAAACAACGGCAACTTCAACGAGTAAAATCACTTCTTCCACAACTGAATCTTCTTCTGCAACCATAGAGACAACCACAAACACAGAATCCACAGTACCATCTTCATATTCACCAATAGAAAAGTCGACCACCACAACAAGTACGGTTACTGTTCCAACAAAAACGTTTTCTACTGTTAAAGAACAGCTCAGTACAAAAACGTCCTCTACAGCCCCACCTGGAACTACTGCAACCACAACACAGCAAGCTTCATTTACTACTTCAACAACTCTAGCAACCAAACCCTCCTCTTCTACAGCCGAAGGATTGTCCACATTTTCATCAATATCTTCAACATCAACACCAAAGCCCACCACATTGACAAAAACTACAAGGGTGCCAACTGGTTCTGAGACTAGTAACACGGTGACAACTGAAACAACGACAGGGAGGACAGCTACGACTGCTGGACCAGTAAGCACATCGACGCAGTACCCAAGTACAACATCAACCTCGCCCAGCACAGCAACAGCGATAACCAGCATATCCCTTGAAGCATCATCTGCTACAAGTGAGCGCACTTTTTCTCCTCAAACAACGGCAACTTCAACGAGTAAAATCACTTCTTCCACAACTGAATCTTCTTCTGCAACCATAGAGACAACCACAAACACAGAATCCACAGTACCATCTTCATATTCACCAATAGAAAAGTCGACCACCACAACAAGTACAGTTACTGTTCCAACAAAAACGTTTTCTACTGTTAAAGAACAGTTCAGTACAAAAACATCCTCTACAGCCCCACCTGGAACTACTGCAACCACAACACAGCAAGCTTCATTCACTACTTCAACAACTCTAGCAACCAAACCCTCCTCTTCTACAGCCGAAGGATTGTCCACATTTGCATCCATATCTTCAACATCAACACCAAAGCCAACCACATTGACAAAAACTACAAGGGTGCCAACTGGTTCTGAGACTAGTAACACGGTGACAACTGAAACAACAACAGGGAGGACAACTACGACTGCTGGACCAGTAAGCACATCGACGCAGTACCCAAGTATAACATCAACCTCTCCCAGCACAGCAACAGCGATAACCAGCATATCCTTTGAAGCATCATCTGCTACAAGTGAGCGCACTTTTTCTCCTCAAACAACGGCAACTTCAATGAGTAAAATCACTTCTTCCACAACTGAATCTTCTTCTGCAACCATAGAGACAACCACAACCACAGAATCCACAGTACCATCTTCATATTCACCAATAGAAAAGTCGACCACCACATCAAGTACGGTTACTGTTCCAACAAAAACGTTTTCTACTGTTAAAGAACAGTTCAGTACAGAAACATCCTCTACAGCCCCACCTGGAACTAGTGCAACCACAACACAGCAAGCTTCATTTACTACTTCAACAACTCTAGCAACCAAACCATCCTCTTCTACAGCCGAAGGATTGTCCACATTTACATCAATATCTTCAACATCAACACCAAAGCCAACCACATTGACAAAAACTACAAGGGTGCCAACTGGTTCTGAGACTAGTAACACTGTGACAACTGAAACAACGACAGGGAGGACAGCTACGACTGCTGGACCAGTAAGCACATCGACACAGTACTACCAAAGTACAACATCAACCTCGCCCAGCACAGCAACAGCGATAACCAGCATATCCCTTGAAGCATCATCTGCTACAAGTGAGCGCACTTTTTCTCCTCAAACAACGGCAACTTCAATGAGTAAAATCACTTCTTCCACAACTGAATCTTCTTCTGCAACCATAGAGACAACCACAAATACAGAATCCACAGTACCATCTTCATATTCACCAATAGAAAAGTCGACCACCACAACAAGTACAGTTACTGTTCCAACAAAAACGTTTTCTACTGTTAAAGAACAGTTCAGTACAAAAACGTCCTCTACAGCCCCACCTGGACCTACTGCAACCACAACACAGCAAGCTTCATTTACTACTTCAACAACTCTAGCAACCAAACCCTCCTCTTCTACAGCCGAAGGATTGTCCACATTTGCATCCATATCTTCAACATCAACACCAAAGCCAACCACATTGACAAAAACTACAAGGGTGCCAACTGGTTCTGAGACTAGTAACACGGTGACAACTGAAACAACAACAGGGAGGACAACTACGACTGCTGGACCAGTAAGCACATCGACGCAGTACCCAAGTATAACATCAACCTCTCCCAGCACAGCAACAGCGATAACCAGCATATCCTTTGAAGCATCATCTGCTACAAGTGAGCGCACTTTTTCTCCTCAAACAACGGCAACTTCAATGAGTAAAATCACTTCTTCCACAACTGAATCTTCTTCTGCAACCATAGAGACAACCACAACCACAGAATCCACAGTACCATCTTCATATTCACCAATAGAAAAGTCGACCACCACATCAAGTACGGTTACTGTTCCAACAAAAACGTTTTCTACTGTTAAAGAACAGTTCAGTACAGAAACATCCTCTACAGCCCCACCTGGAACTAGTGCAACCACAACACAGCAAGCTTCATTTACTACTTCAACAACTCTAGCAACCAAACCATCCTCTTCTACAGCCGAAGGATTGTCCACATTTACATCAATATCTTCAACATCAACACCAAAGCCAACCACATTGACAAAAACTACAAGGGTGCCAACTGGTTCTGAGACTAGTAACACTGTGACAACTGAAACAACGACAGGGAGGACAGCTACGACTGCTGGACCAGTAAGCACATCGACACAGTACTACCAAAGTACAACATCAACCTCGCCCAGCACAGCAACAGCGATAACCAGCATATCCCTTGAAGCATCATCTGCTACAAGTGAGCGCACTTTTTCTCCTCAAACAACGGCAACTTCAATGAGTAAAATCACTTCTTCCACAACTGAATCTTCTTCTGCAACCATAGAGACAACCACAAATACAGAATCCACAGTACCATCTTCATATTCACCAATAGAAAAGTCGACCACCACAACAAGTACAGTTACTGTTCCAACAAAAACGTTTTCTACTGTTAAAGAACAGTTCAGTACAAAAACGTCCTCTACAGCCCCACCTGGACCTACTGCAACCACAACACAGCAAGCTTCATTTACTACTTCAACAACTCTAGCAACCAAACCCTCCTCTTCTACAGCCGAAGGATTGTCCACATTTTTATCAATATCTTCAACATCAACACCAAAGCCCACCACATTGACAAAAACTACAAGGGTGCCAACTGGTTCTGAGACTAGTAACACGGTGACAACTGAAACAACGACAGGGAGGACAGCTACGACTGCTGGACCAGTAAGCACATCGACGCAGTACTACCCAAGTACAACATCAACCTCACCCAGCACAGCAACAGGGATAACCAGCATATCCCTTGAAGCATCATCTGCTACAAGTGGGAGCACTTTTTCTCCTCAAACAACGGCAACTTCAATGAGTAAAATCACTTCTTCCACAACTGAATCTTCTTCTTCAACCATAGAGACAACCACAAACACAGAATCCACAGTACCATCTTCATATTCACCAATAGAAAAGTCGACCACCACAACAAGTACGGTTACGGTTCCAACAAAAACGTTTTCTACTGTTAAAGAACAGTTCAGTACAAAAACGTCCTCTACAGCCCCACCTGGAACTACTGCAACCACAACACAGCAAGCTTCATTTACTACTTCAACAACTCTAGCAACCAAACCCTCCTCTTCTACAGCCGAAGGATTGTCCACATTTGCATCCATATCTTCAACATCAACACCAAAGCCAACCACATTGACAAAAACTACAAGGGTGCCAACTGGGTCTGAGACTAGTAACACGGTGACAACTGAAACAACAACAGGGAGGACAACTACGACTGCTGGACCAGTAAGCACATCGACGCAGTACCCAAGTACAACATCAACCTCGCCCAGCACAGCAACAGCGATAACCAGCATATCCCTTGAAGCATCATCTGCTACAAGTGAGCGCACTTTTTCTCCTCAAACAACGGCAACTTCAATGAGTAAAATCACTTCTTCCACAACTGAATCTTCTTCTGCAACCATAGAGACAACCACAACCACAGAATCCACAGTACCATCTTCATATTCACCAATAGAAAAGTCGACCACCACAACAAGTACGGTTACTGTTCCAACAAAAACGTTTTCTACTGTTAAAGAACAGTTCAGTACAGAAACATCCTCTACAGCCCCACCTGGAACTACTGCAACCACAACACAGCAAGCTTCATTTACTACTTCAACAACTCTAGCAACCAAACCCTCCTCTTCTACAGCCGAAGGATTGTCCACATTTGCATCCATATCTTCAACATCAACACCAAAGCCAACCACATTGACAAAAACTACAAGGGTGCCAACTGGTTCTGAGACTAGTAACACGGTGACAACTGAAACAACAACAGGGAGGACAACTACGACTGCTGGACCAGTAAGCACATCGACGCAGTACCCAAGTATAACATCAACCTCTCCCAGCACAGCAACAGCGATAACCAGCATATCCTTTGAAGCATCATCTGCTACAAGTGAGCGCACTTTTTCTCCTCAAACAACGGCAACTTCAATGAGTAAAATCACTTCTTCCACAACTGAATCTTCTTCTGCAACCATAGAGACAACCACAACCACAGAATCCACAGTACCATCTTCATATTCACCAATAGAAAAGTCGACCACCACAACAAGTACGGTTACTGTTCCAACAAAAACGTTTTCTACTGTTAAAGAACAGTTCAGTACAGAAACATCCTCTACAGCCCCACCTGGAACTACTGCAACCACAACACAGCAAGCTTCATTTACTACTTCAACAACTCTAGCAACCAAACCCTCCTCTTCTACAGCCGAAGGATTGTCCACATTTGCATCCATATCTTCAACATCAACACCAAAGCCAACCACATTGACAAAAACTACAAGGGTGCCAACTGGGTCTGAGACTAGTAACACGGTGACAACTGAAACAACAACAGGGAGGACAACTACGACTGCTGGACCAGTAAGCACATCGACGCAGTACCCAAGTATAACATCAACCTCTCCCAGCACAGCAACAGCGATAACCAGCATATCCTTTGAAGCATCATCTGCTACAAGTGAGCGCACTTTTTCTCCTCAAACAACGGCAACTTCAATGAGTAAAATCACTTCTTCCACAACTGAATCTTCTTCTGCAACCATAGAGACAACCACAACCACAGCATCCACAGTACCATCTTCATATTCACCAATAGAAAAGTCGACCACCACAACAAGTACGGTTACTGTTCCAACAAAAACGTTTTCTACTGTTAAAGAACAGTTCAGTACAGAAACATCCTCTACAGCCCCACCTGGAACTAGTGCAACCACAACACAGCAAGCTTCATTTACTACTTCAACAACTCTAGCAACCAAACCATCCTCTTCTACAGCCGAAGGATTGTCCACATTTACATCAATATCTTCAACATCAACACCAAAGCCCACCACATTGACAAAAACTACAAGGGTGCCAACTGGTTCTGAGACTAGTAACACGGTGACAACTGAAACAACGACAGGGAGGACAGCTACGACTGCTGGACCAGTAAGCACATCGACGCAGTACTACCCAAGTACAACATCAACCTCGCCCAGCACAGCAACAGCGATAACCAGCATATCCCTTGAAGCATCATCTGCTACAAGTGAGCGCACTTTTTCTCCTCAAACAACGGCAACTTCAACGAGTAAAATCACTTCTTCCACAACTGAATCTTCTTCTTCAACCATAGAGACAACCACAAACACAGAATCCACAGTACCATCTTCATATTCACCAATAGAAAAGTCGACCACCACAACAAGTACAGTTACTGTTCCAACAAAAACGTTTTCTACTGTTAAAGAACAGTTCAGTACAAAAACGTCCTCTACAGCCCCACCTGGAACTACTGCAACCACAACACAGCAAGCTTCATTTACTACTTCAACAACTCTAGCAACCAAACCCTCCTCTTCTACAGCCGAAGGATTGTCCACATTTGCATCCATATCTTCAACATCAACACCAAAGCCCACCACATTGACAAAAACTACAAGGGTGCCAACTGGTTCTGAGACTAGTAACACGATGACAACTGAAACAACGACAGGGAGGACAGCTACGACTGCTGAACCAGTAAGCACATCGACGCAGTACTACCCAAGTACAACATCAACCTCTCCCAGCACAGCGACAGCGATAACCAGCATATCCCTTGAAGCATCATCTGCTACAAGTGGGAGCACTTTTTCTCCTCAAACAACGGCAACTTCAATGAGTAAAATCACTTCTTCCACAACTGAATCTTCTTCTGCAACCATAGAGACAACCACAACCACAGAATCCACAGTACCATCTTCATATTCACCAATAGAAAAGTCGACCACCACAACAAGTACGGTTACTGTTCCAACAAAAACGTTTTCTACTGTTAAAGAACAGTTCAGTACAGAAACATCCTCTACAGCCCCACCTGGAACTACTGCAACCACAACACAGCAAGCTTCATTTACTACTTCAACAACTCTAGCAACCAAACCATCCTCTTCTACAGCCGAAGGATTGTCCACATTTACATCAATATCTTCAACATCAACACCAAAGCCCACCACATTGACAAAAACTACAAGGGTGCCAACTGGTTCTGAGACTAGTAACACGGTGACAACTGAAACAACGACAGGGAGGACAGCTACGACTGCTGGACCAGTAAGCACATCGACGCAGTACTACCCAAGTACAACATCAACCTCGCCCAGCACAGCAACAGCGATAACCAGCATATCCCTTGAAGCATCATCTGCTACAAGTGAGCGCACTTTTTCTCCTCAAACAACGGCAACTTCAACGAGTAAAATCACTTCTTCCACAACTGAATCTTCTTCTGCAACCATAGAGACAACCACAAATACAGAATCCACAGTACCATCTTCATATTCACCAATAGAAAAGTCGACCACCACAACAAGTACAGTTACTGTTCCAACAAAAACGTTTTCTACTGTTAAAGAACAGTTCAGTACAAAAACGTCCTCTACAGCCCCACCTGGACCTACTGCAACCACAACACAGCAAGCTTCATTTACTACTTCAACAACTCTAGCAACCAAACCCTCCTCTTCTACAGCCGAAGGATTGTCCACATTTTCATCAATATCTTCAACATCAACACCAAAGCCCACCACATTGACAAAAACTACAAGGGTGCCAACTGGTTCTGAGACTAGTAACACGGTGACAACTGAAACAACGACAGGGAGGACAGCTACGACTGCTGGACCAGTAAACACATCGACGCAGTACTACCCAAGTACAACATCAACCTCGCCCAGCACAGCAACAGCGATAACCAGCATATCCCTTGAAGCATCATCTGCTACAAGTGGGAGCACTTTTTCTCCTCAAACAACGGCAACTTCAATGAGTAAAATCACTTCTTCCACAACTGAATCTTCTTCTTCAACCAAAGAGACAACCACAAACACAGAATCCACAGTACCATCTTCATATTCACCAATAGAAAAGTCGACCACCACAACAGGTACGGTTACGGTTCCAACAAAAACGTTTTCTACTGTTAAAGAACAGTTCAGTACAAAAACGTCCTCTACAGCCCCACCTGGAACCACTGCAACCACAACACAGCAAGCTTCATTTACTACTTCAACAACTCTAGCAACCAAACCCTCCTCTTATACAGCCGAAGGATTGTCCACATTTGCATCCATATCTTCAACATCAACACCAAAGCCAACCACATTGACAAAAACTACAAGGGTGCCAACTGGGTCTGAGACTAGTAACACGGTGACAACTGAAACAACAACAGGGAGGACAACTACGACTGCTGGACCAGTAAGCACATCGACGCAGTACCCAAGTACAACATCAACCTCGCCCAGCACAGCAACAGCGATAACCAGCATATCCCTTGAAGCATCATCTGCTACAAGTGAGCGCACTTTTTCTCCTCAAACAACGGCAACTTCAATGAGTAAAATCACTTCTTCCACAACTGAATCTTCTTCTGCAACCATAGAGACAACCACAAACACAGAATCCACAGTACCATCTTCATATTCACCAATAGAAAAGTCGACCACCACAACAAGTACAGTTACTGTTCCAACAAAAACGTTTTCTACTGTTAAAGAACAGTTCAGTACAAAAACGTCCTCTACAGCCCCACCTGGAACTACTGCAACCACAACACAGCAAGCTTCATTTACTACTTCAACAACTCTAGCAACCAAACCCTCCTCTTCTACAGCCGAAGGATTGTCCACATTTGCATCCATATCTTCAACATCAACACCAAAGCCCACCACATTGACAAAAACTACAAGGGTGCCAACTGGTTCTGAGACTAGTAACACGGTGACAACTGAAACAACGACAGGGAGGACAGCTACGACTGCTGAACCAGTAAGCACATCGACGCAGTACTACCCAAGTACAACATCAACCTCGCCCAGCACAGCGACAGCGATAACCAGCATATCCCTTGAAGCATCATCTGCTACAAGTGGGAGCACTTTTTCTCCTCAAACAACGGCAACTTCAATGAGTAAAATCACTTCTTCCACAACTGAATCTTCTTCTGCAACCATAGAGACAACCACAGAATCCACAGTACCATCTTCATATTCACCAATAGAAAAGTCGACCAGCACAACAAGTACGGTTACTGTTCCAACAAAAACGTTTTCTACTGTTAAAGAACAGTTCAGTACAGAAACATCCTCTACAGCCCCACCTGGAACTACTGCAACCACAACACAGCAAGCTTCATTTACTACTTCAACAACTCTAGCAACCAAACCATCCTCTTCTACAGCCGAAGGATTGTCCACATTTACATCAATATCTTCAACATCAACACCAAAGCCCACCACATTGACAAAAACTACAAGGGTGCCAACTGGTTCTGAGACTAGTAACACGGTGACAACTGAAACAACGACAGGGAGGACAGCTACGACTGCTGGACCAGTAAGCACATCGACGCAGTACTACCCAAGTACAACATCAACCTCGCCCAGCACAGCAACAGCGATAACCAGCATATCCCTTGAAGCATCATCTGCTACAAGTGAGCGCACTTTTTCTCCTCAAACAACGGCAACTTCAACGAGTAAAATCACTTCTTCCACAACTGAATCTTCTTCTTCAACCATAGAGACAACCACAAACACAGAATCCACAGTACCATCTTCATATTCACCAATAGAAAAGTCGACCACCACAACAAGTACAGTTACTGTTCCAACAAAAACGTTTTCTACTGTTAAAGAACAGCTCAGTACAAAAACGTCCTCTACAGCCCCACCTGGAACTACTGCAACCACAACACAGCAAGCTTCATTTACTACTTCAACAACTCTAGCAACCAAACCCTCCTCTTCTACAGCCGAAGGATTGTCCACATTTACATCCATATCTTCAACTTCAACACCAAAGCCAACCACATTGACAAAAACTACAAGGGTGCCAATTGGTTCTGAGACTAGTAACACGGGGACAACTGAAACAACCACTTGGAGGACAACTTTGTCTCCAGGATTGGCATCGACTGAATCAACAATGTCCTTAACGTCCTTTGAAAGTTCTCCTCCATTTCAATCTACAACAGAATATATCTCTAAAACATGGGAGCCAACAGAGTCAACTGTGTTGCCTACAAGAACTACTTACTTGACTGAACGATCAACTAGTTCACCAAACATTAGCTCTCATCTCACCACCAAATCTACACTTTGGACATCTTTGCAATCTAGCACTGCTTCCCAACAATCTGTTCCGGCACCAGTTGGCCCATCTACTACAACATTATTTCCAACTGTTGTTACTGGTGGAACACCACCCCACCAAACTGCACCTGTTGAACCAGACTGGACGACAACAACCACCCCTTCTGTGCCCACGTGCCCAGAATGGGAAGTAGCGGTAAGATTCTTAAAATGGGGGAAATCTTCGTATTTATCTCAATATTTATATTTTACAATATTGTTTTTTATTTAACAGCAAAATGAGACCTTCTTTTTGTGCAACTGCACCATGGCAAGATGCATTGAGAATAATGTGATTGAAATAATCCCATTTGAGTGCCCTCCCATTAATGAGATTACTTGTGCTAATGGAGAGAAACCTGTTCTTGTCTATGATGACTACCAGTGCTGCCAACACTACACCTGTAACTGTAAGTAAATATGTTATTAAGAGTCTTTGTTTTGAAACTATCTGCATTGATTTGCATTTTATTTCTTGTAGGTAATTGTACGGGATGGGGAGATTCGCACCATGTAACCTTTGACGGACATTATTATAGTTTCCAAGGAAACTGCACCTACGTTCTGATGGAAGAGATTTCACCAAAGCATAACTTAAGGATTTATGTTGACAAAGACCTTTGTGATCCCTTTGGAGTGGTTACCTGCCCTCGATCTATTATAATATCATACGGCTCAGATGTCATTACTCTAAGGAATCATAATGCAATGGGAGTACCTGAACTAGAGGTGACACATGCATTTATTACAAAACTTAACCCTTCAGACACATTTTTATAATTTGATTTCACATCTATTTTTCTTTTGCAAGGCAATCAAAGAGGGAGATCACCTGAAATTGCCTTATTGGAACCAAGGAGTCAAGATATCAAATTCTGGACCTGCACTTGTTTTTGAGATAGAAAAATTGGAGGTCATCCTCTCTGTGACATTATCTGCTTTTAACATCACTATTCCTTCCAAGTTCTTTGAAGGAAACACACAGGGCCAGTGTGGTGAGGCCATCTTTATGCTTCTTTTTCATGACAATGTTTACATTTTTTGTGCGTATATTGATGTATATTCCATGGTCCTGCTTTAGGAACATGCAACAACAACCAAGGCGATGACTGCATGTTGCCAGGAGGGCGACTGGTTAATGATTGTGGCATGATGGCCGCTCACTGGCTAGTAAGCGATATTTACCAGCCAAACTGCATTGTTCCACGTGTGGCCCATAAAAAACTTCAACACGCTCCTACCCCTATTCCATGCAGACCAAACTCTATGTGTGACCTACTACTGAGCAGGTAAACCTCAGAAAATGAGTTCTGTTATTTAAATCTACAGAAAACTTTTATTGTTTTCTTAATTATTTCCCTCCACAGTGTTTTTGCAGAATGCCATCCATTTGTCAACCCCTACAATTTCTATCAAGCCTGTGCATATGACAGTTGCCACGGTTCTGACCGGGCAATCGAGTGTACGAGTTTGCAGATGTATGCTTCGGTTTGTTCACAGGCTGGGGTTTGCCTGAACTGGAGGGAATATACTACACTGTGTGGTGCGTTCCTGAAATATACAGACTTCAATACAAATAACTTGGGTGTCTTTAGTGAATGTTTTAATAACATTTCAGACTTTCTTTTTCAAACAGAGGTTGAATGCCCACAGGGAAAAGTTTACAATCCATGTGGTCCTTCTGAACAGCCAACATGTGAACACAGGTAAGTAGGATATCATATGAGTTCATGTGGACTGAGCTTTAAACTTTTTTTTTGTTGATAATTTCAGTCTGCATGAACCAGCGTTTATCTACAAAACAGAGGGTTGCTACTGTCCAGATGGAATGAAACTCTTCAGTAAAGATTCTGGCATTTGCGTGGATAAGTGCGGTAAATTTCCAATTTCTAACATTTACTAAGACCGAAAGAACAGGATCACAGGTATTAGCAGCTAAAATGAGTTGGGCCAGGGTGGTTGGGCTCCTCCTTAGTAATTGGGTGAGAAGCACAGACATCCGGGGGAGGCTTACAGTAGAACCAAAGAGAGCAGTCCGGTGAGGGAGCTTGGGCATCTGATTAGGATGCCTCCTGGAATCCCTGCTGGTGAGGTGTACAGGGCAGTTCCCTCCGGTAGGAGACCACGGTTGAGGACCGGAACGGGCAAGGGAGAGCATGTATCTCTCCCCTAGATGAAGCAGAAGAAGACGAAGAATGACTGATTAAAAAAAAAAAAACTTTTACATTTTTTTCAATTCACAGGATGTCTTGACCCAGATGGTGTCGCTCGTGAGGTATTATTCTCCTCTTAAGTCCTATTAATTTTGTTAACTACAAGTTTGTGACTACATCCATCAACTGTTTTAGTTTGAAGAAATCTTCGAGTACAAATGTGAAACCTGCACCTGTGAGGAGTCCACCAAGTCTGTGACCTGTAAGCCCAAGATCTGCCCACCACCACCCAAGGCTAACTGCATCGACCCAGGCTTCATCCTTGTCAAACGGGTAGATCCGGAAAATCCCTGCTGTTTTGCCTTTGTTTGTCGTAAGTTGCTTTAAAATCTTCTGTAAAGTTAATCACTCAATTTTTCTTTTATTAATAATAAATACGTCCACAGAATGTCATAGCAACATGTGTCCAAGCGTTAGCATGAATTGTCCAATGGGATATTATCCAGTCATTTATTATCCTGATGGAAAATGCTGCCCGAAACACGTTTGTGGCAAGTACCATAATGCCTTCAATGCATCATCTTTCGTTTGTTGAGCATGGTGTTCATAGTTGCACTTTTTCTTTCCAGAACCTAAAAAGGTCTGCATCCACAAAACCACAGAATACAAGGTAAATAGCAGTGTCAATGAATTATTTTTAAGTCACAAATATCACATAGAATAGATACAGCTTTGAATAGCAGATGATTACTTTTTTCAACTTTCAATTTGAGGGGGGACATGCTTTGGTCTGTTGAATAGTATAATACTGGTTATTTTACGTCATGTGCAGGCGGAACACGGGACTACATTTTTGTTCAATATCAGATAGTTAAGTAAATGAGATCATCACATCAAATGTGATCATTAAAGTCTGTTTAAAAGCAATGACTATATCTACAGCCCCACCTATATATAATGACTTTATCGAGACTTTTTTTTCTTAAATATCAATCTTTTTGATGTTTTTCTTAGGTTAGATATTGGTATTTGTTTCCATCTATAAAGGCTGTAATTGTATTACACATATCTGACATTTGGAATAAGATTCACACATTAAGTATACCTTCACCACATTCATATCCTCCTTGTTGCTCAATTTTATTGGCCAAGGAAGTCATTGTATTTGTTTTCAAGCTTTATGCTCTCTGATCGATTCTTATGCCAAATAAATATAGCTGTTAATCTGCCAATTTTCAATTATATTTGCTAGCAATAAAGGTATTTTTAACCAGCTCTTATCAACATCAGCAGAATACTTTATTCTCTTGTCTTTCTGTGTTTAGCCTGGAGATCTAGTGGAGGTGGATCAGTGCAAGATATGCAACTGCAGCGAAGAGGTGGAGCCGGGCTCTGGTCTGCATGAGATCAGATGTGAATATCCCAAATGTAACGAGACCTGTGACCAGGTGAGTGTCCTTCATTTTGATGGGAACCAAGACACGTTTGTCCATGATGTGATTTAACAAATGCTCTCCATCTCTCAGGGTTATGAATACGTGAGAACTGACTTGGATGAATGCTGCGGTCGATGCCTGAAGACACACTGTGTCCTGGATCATGATGGGGAAACACATGTTCTGCAGGTTTGCCTTTCGGGACATCAACTCTTTTATTTATGTGTCTCATGTGTGGTGTTTCCGATTAGCTTGGAGAAACCTGGTCGTCACATGAGAGGAACTGTGAATACTACACGTGTGTTAAGAACGGTGAGACATACGAGGCCATTCGGTCAAACACCGTTTGTCCGCCATTCCAGGAAAGCAACTGCCAACCTGTAAGTTCCACTGAAAACCTTTTTTTTTAACCTATTTGGTTAAATTGATTAATAAATGTGTCGCCACCTGCAGGACACAATTCAAACAGCAGCAAATGGCTGTTGCCACGTCTGTGAGTATTAATAACTCCTACAGGATAGTATTGTTGGAAGGATGATGGTTTTCTTCCAAACAGGCGTGGAGAGAGAGAAGGCTTGTAAGAAGATCTCCAGGAAAATGCGAATAACACATAACAACTGCCAGAGTCACGATGAAGTCGATGTTCCTTACTGTGAAGGATCCTGCAACACCTTCACCAGGTGAGGACGACACACCTCTGTTAGGTCTTTATCGAGCAACTTCTCACATTCTTCGTTTTAAAGATACTCCGAAGGGGAATCTGCAATTCAACGTTCCTGCTCCTGCTGTCGGGAAACCAACTCCAGGAATCACACGATCGATTTGTACTGCGAGAACGGGGACGTGGTTCCGTTCACATACATTCACGTGGAGGAATGTCACTGCGGCCCAACAGACTGCTCCAGACCAGCTCCAGCATCTCGCAAACGCAGAAGTTTTGCTCGAGTTTGAAGGAACTCAAAGAAGTAGTTACATATTATTTTATGTGAAGTAGTTCAATAAAGTAGACAGCAACTCATCTCTTGTGTCCTTGTTATTTGATTTCTTCAAATCTACTGAGAAAAACTGGTCTTGATTTCCTTCCAGAATAAGTTTGAATTCAACATATAATCAAAAGTAAATGAATCTGTTGTATCTCGTTGATACTCACCAAAAACGGAAATACTAGGGGGGCTAGAAATTATCGATATGGCGATATTATTTTCCACAATAATAGCTAAATAAAAATCCCAGTGATGACTGAGGATGAGAGGATACAGTCGACTCCAGCAGCTGTTTGTCTACAAAAAGCAGTTATGACTTCGTCAAGAGTCACATGGTCTGTAAATTCTGCAACACCAGAGTCTGGTGCTCAAAAATACTACATAATACAATACAGTAAAATATCCGTTTAGATGTCAATTTTATCATCTGCATCATTTAATATAACGGCAATTAGGCAAAAGAAAGGTGCAGTTATTACTGCGACGACTCTAAAGGGCAAACGAAAACCACAGAAAAAAATAAAGCCCACCCATAAAACCGAAACTTTAATAAGAAAAGTAAAACAAAATTGCAGTTGTTGTCCTTGACCTTCTGGGCCACCGTGTGTCTATATCTACTGTATGTAAACACCATTATGTATTTATTTATTTTGTTTTTTCGTGTTTGGGTAGTCAGTGATATTTTTAAGACGACATCGTCTCCATCCTTCTTTCGCCTTTGCAGCCCCGAACACGTCCACAGGTGTGGTTGACTGATGGTTCAAGTACGTCGTAATATCCTGCGTTGGAACAACGAAATGAAGTGTAAGGCCATTTTTTAAACAATTTGAACGGATTTGTATTTTGGGTGCAGTGGATTTATTTAGACTATGCTTTTAATGAAATTGTAAGATATGTAAAAACTAAATATATCTTCAAATGTCTCTCAATCTTTTGGGGCTTTCTTCCAACCTGGCGCCCACATCTGTGTTGATATGCTTATCCATCTCATGCTAGCTTAGTTAAACTATGATTGTTTTCAGGTAGAAATAAGAAAAAACAAAGAGAGTTTTTACTTTTATGACTAAGTTTAGTTAGTTGCTATCATGTATCACATGGTTCAGTTTTGTTTAGTTGTGGAATTATCATTGAATAGCTCGTCCAATTAAATAGTATTTTTGTTAAGTCGAGAAGAATCGATTCTGTAAGTACCTGAATATCCACAAGAGAGAAGTATAATATTATAATAAGTAAAATATTTAGTGTTAATAAAGGTATATTTATTATAATATATTATCTTGAGAACCTTATCTATCGAGTGAAGGCTCCTCCAAGAGCAAACATCTCTCGTAGCATTTTATATTTATGTTGCTATGCTAATTCTCAATAAGACATCATATTAGTTATTTCTGTGTAATATTTACTCACATTTAACTTGGCTCATAATAGCAGTTTATTTTTCATTTTTAACTGGAGTAAGTGCCAGATTAATATTCAGCCTTTTCTGTGTCATCCAGCCTGAAACCAAAGCCACTGAGAAACTCCAACAAATGCGGACTTCTACTAACAGGTAGAAACTTTAAGTTAATCTTGCATGTCCAGATTGGTTAACAGGTGATGGGTTTTTGAGCCATCTACAAATGTTTGTTCTCCGCTCACATGCTTCACTGATTTTGTTTCCAAAGAATTCTCGTCTATCGGTTTGCTTAGTGGTCATGGAACAACCCAGGATTCAGAGAGATACGCTTCACTAAATAAAACTAACACCTGCCTATAAACTGTCTACAAAGACCACTATAAGCTTTTTGAATGAAAAATTGGATTAAAGTTCTTAAGTTTTCACATGCGCGTTCAAAACATATACACAAATTAAACCTATATCCATTTTGTTCTGTGTCGAAGGAACCTGGAACTTGGGGTGATTGATTGATCACTTGATCTCAGGGGTGTCGGACTTCCTGTGTGGCGGATTAGGAAAAACTGCTCCACCTAAACAGCAAACACCATGTCACCTATATTAGGAGATTGTCGGGGAGCTGTCAGTTAGCACAAGCTTGACCTTCGGGAAAGAACAAGAGCCAAAGATGCCGCTGGACTGGACCATTCCGTGGCTCTACCTCTGTTTGGGCACCAGTGCCGCATCCATGGGTGAGTTTCTCTATCAATGTATCTGTCTTTCTTTCTGTCTGTTCGTCGATAATAAGGACAGAATAGCTCAGGTGGTAAAGTGGTTGGCTAATAACCATTTCTATCTCTGGTTTTATCAACTTTCTCTGTGCATCTTTCAGTCATCTGTGCCTCAACACTTCAAAATGGTTTGTTTTTTCACATGTCAATGATTTAAAGGTTGCTGCGCAAAACCAGACAGTGATGGAAGACTAGAGAATGGATTGGATCAGGCTTCCTTGTTTTTGCCTTCATGAATTTTTAAAGAATATATTAAAAGTTCAAGCTTAAAATAAACATAGCGGTGAAAAGCAATCTAACTAAATATCTGTGGGAGTCTGAAAATGTTTTTAAATAAAATATTGTTTTTTGTTAGCAGCAGAAAATAATAATAGATCAGGGATATGAGTTTGTTAGGGTGGAAAACTTGTACTTTGTGTACTTTCATCTCAGTTAAGTCCAAAGCAGAAATGGATCAGCGAGGTCGATTGAAACTCGAAATGAAATGTGACATAGTTTATTGAACTCAACCCAAATTTGTAGTGTATTGAATAAAATATTGAATGGTAACAATACAAATGTTGAAATGTTTATCCTGAAATGTTTTCTCTAAGCATTTAATTGATTTTTAAAATATTTTTTCATTAAAAATTCTGTCATTTAATATTTGAAATATTTGAATAAAATAGTATTATACCATCATTTTTATATTGAATTGAAAAGGCTATAATAAAAAAACATTGAAATAAAAAAAAATAAAAAATTCAATTATTGGGATAAGAATATCAAACTCTTTGTGAAAACAGAAATGTATTAATTTTGAAAATATTTGAATGTTTTAATACCCTTTTATATAAAAAATAAATCTAACCTTTCAATATACACATTATTTGTAATTAAAACTATTTAATAAAATAAATGTAGAAATGATTTAATATAGTTATTAAAAAGAAGGTATGGTTAAAAAAACAAACATAAAAAAGTATTTAACATTTTTTAATTTCAACGATTCAATATTCCAATGGTACTGATTTATTTCCATAAAAATCCGTTAATCTTCTTTATTATGTCAATCTGAGCCAAGTTAATTAATTAATCTGTTATTTTCTGTTCAGGCATGCTTCCAGCAACATTTCCAGTGTCTGTAGTTGAAGGTAACTTCTTCACTAGCATTTCTAATAATGTACATTTTTTACAGCACTGGTTCAATATTTATTCTTTATTATTTTATTAGATGTGAGCTACGATCACAGTGATCTGTTCTGCAGCACTTGGGGAAACTACCACTTCCAGACATTTTATGGACATTACTTTCAACTTGAATCCAATTGCAAATACGTCCTCGCCACACACTGCAGCAGCAACTATGAGAAATTCCATGTTGAATTCAAACGGCAGGAGATAGAGGGCGCTGTCTTTATAAGCGAGGTCTTCATGATCCTGGATGGAGTGGAGGTGCAGCTGGACCAGTCTGATATCAAAGTGGACAATAATCTGTGAGTGAAAGAATTTATCAGTTTCCACCAAGAAGGTAAACAATATTGTATCTTCACAACTCCAGTGTCAACTTACCGTTCAGCGGTTTTGGTATCTTGATCGCTCGAGATGACGACTATATCACCATTGAGGCAAAAGTGGGTTTGAACATCGTGTGGAATGAAAAGGATAATTTGTGGGTATGTGTTTTCTTATCGACTCTCCATATATATTCCTTTTTTTTTAAAGAAAGAAATAACTGTGTCCAATACATAAATATACAGTATATTATTGTATTAAATGTATTTTATTTTGCTTAATTTTAACTTAATTAGCTTAATTTTTTTTATATGCAACTTTATGGCAATGTCTGTTATTGTATTTTAATTTATTAAAAACATCAATCAATTTTAATTTCATTTTTATAACTTCATAATTTTACCACAAATATCTCTGTTTACATCACAGGCAATATAAGTTTCTGATTTGATTTAAAAAAAAGTTAGTTAAAGTTAAAGTGTCATTAAAGCCGATCAAAGTACTAGATTTTCTAAATAACTAAAACATAATAATTAGTTTATTTAAAAAAGGCAAAAACTCTCACTTCAATATAAACGGAATATATGATAAGGAAATTGCTAATAATAATAAAATATTTAAAACATTTCAGATATAAAGTAATAATTGCTGATGAAAAGTCTTTAGATGAAAGTGGATTTAATAAAAAATAGAAGTATGCACCAAAAACGTAAATTAAACAAAAAAGAATATTATAGAAGAAACCTCATGTTTTACTTTGCAATAAATCTAAAAGAAAACAATAATTGGATCAGTTTTGTTAAACAAAATGCTAAATACATTTTTGAATGAATTAAATTAAAAGAGAGAAATTACTTTAAAAAAGTAAAAAAAAAGTTGTTAGATTGGCTCAATTTTTAATGTCATGTGAGTCATGACTGTGGACACCATGGAATATGATGATAATAAAGAATAAATATGTTGCAGCTGTGAGCACAAAACTTCAACTTGGGAGTAGATTTTTATTAAAGCCTGATATTAGATTTATTTCTTTGTTTTTATATTACCTAAGCATCAATCAGCATAATCCCTCTTTAGCAGTGCTGGTCTAGGTCCTTCATTTAAGTCAGTTAAAGAGTTTTCATCCAAACTTCTTTCAGGTGGAAATTACTGAAGCTAAATTCAAGAATCAAGTATGTGGCCTCTGTAGTGACTCCAAGAATTTACATGAAGGTAAGTATTGAAACAATAACTTCAAACATGCATACAACCACATTTCACACTTTTTTTTTTCCCTTTCTGTGAAAGATACTCAGATGATGCCAAATAACCGGGAGATCTTCAAAGTAGACGGAAAAACCTGTGAAGAATTTCCGATCTTACTGATGTGCAACATTGAAGACAGTGTAACTAAGGAAACTTATCAACACCATTTTAAACATAAATGAGAAGCAAATAAACACACAGTAAAACTACAAATACTAAATATATATCCTTGTTCCTACCGTATCAGTATATATTCCAAAATATATTGTATTGTGATAAAATTCTTACCAATACACACCCCTGAAATAAGAAGTGACTTCCAGAACATACTTCATTTTCAGTGTAGCAGCCATGTCAGAAGTAGAAATATTTTTAAAAAAAAATGATTACCTGCAGGAAAATAATGACCATGTTCTTTCCAGTAAAACTCATTTCTGTTCACAGAGAGAGACTTGCATGAATCTCTTGTCCTTCTCCGGCTGTGTGGAGCTCATCGACACCTTCATCGAAGCCTGTGTGAACGACCTCTGTCTTTGCAACGGCTCCGCCTCATGCCTCTGCCCCACCATGAAAGAGCTTTCCCGCCAGTGTGCTCTCACCGGAGCAAAGCCGCAGACGTCACTTCCTTCACAGTGCAGTAGGAACACAATAGTTTTTCTGAACATCAGATTAAGATAAAAGATGAGAAATTTCAATACACATGGTCTACTAAGAAACATAAAAAACAAGCATGTATATATGAATATGTCAGAGACGGAAAATACTCAGATTTTTAATGTTTTTCTTAAAAGGAAAAGAATGCCCTTTTAACATGGAGTATAAGGATTGTGGGAGTCCCTGCAAGGAAACCTGCAGCAACCCACACGCCAGCGATTTATGTGCTAAACACTGTATTGACGGATGCTTCTGCCCTCAAGGTAAATATTATTTAATATGTAATGCATTATGTGTGATCAGACCATTTTTTTCCTGATATTTATTTGAGCGGTTTTACGATTCTCCAGGAACTGTCCTCGATGACATCACAGAAAAGGGTTGCATACCGGTCAGCAGGTGTTCCTGCTTACACAACGGTCTGCCCAAAAATCCAGGCGATTCATACACAAAGAAATGTCAGACATGGTAACCCAGTCTCTCCACTCAACTGTACTTAGATCAAGCCTAAACTGATACTTTTTGCTAGCACCTGTTCTGGTGGGGAGTGGAAGTGCAGCGACAAAAACTGTCCTGCAGTCTGTTCTGTGAGAGGAGGATCACACATTTCCACCTTTGATGACAAGACGTACACTTTCCACGGAGATTGTTCTTTTGTCCTGTCAAAGGTGAGCAAATCAGGGAATAAGGGAATGATGATAATCATAATAATATTAAAATGTGTATTTTTGTTTAAGTAAGTAAGTAAGTACCTTTGATAATAAATATCATTGAATGAAAAAAGGTTTAGTTCAAGTAACTTATACAAACCTACAATGTACGTTTATTTTATAGTAACAAGTGTGTTACGATAAGGCCCGATAACAAATGTGTTTGCGGTATCCCTTGTGTTGTCTCTGGATCATGGTGTACGATCTCCACCACGGCATATGTATTTCTGGAAGCCAGGGAGGTCAGTCACCTTGACCCAGAGAAAAAAAAATCAGATTTTTCAGTTTTCAACTTGAACAAACATATATGGTGTGTATAGACTTTTTAGAATTTTAAATACTAGTTCACTGAAGAAGTGTCCAAGATCGAAAGTGTCCATATCGCAGTCAAAAACTGAAAATGCACCACAAACTCAGAAAACAAACTCAGGACAACTGAAAAGAAAACAGCGAAACACTATGAACTGTAATTTAAAAAAAGAAACAACAGAAGAATTCAGACGTACCACATAACCAAGGTTACAATCTGTCACCTGTTGCTCAGGGGTGCTAAAGTGACTAAGGCTCAGCAACAGGCTCAGTGGACCTGAATTGACTCCAGGAACAAAAAATGAAGTGGGACAAACAGTGTTGAGTAAAACAACGACAGGAGATACATTTGAACAAATGACATTTTGTCATGTGAATATTTCAGGAAACAAATCCTGATTCATGCAGACAGTACAGTGTTGCTATGTTTCAAAATGATTTTGTTTATTATACAGACGCGCCACCAAAAGATCTGATGTGACAAGTATGTTTTTTAATCAAATATCTTAATTAAGATTATGTTGTTTCTCTCTTACCTGCAGGACAAAGATGGTGCCTTCAGTGTTCATGGGGACTTGGTCCAATGTGAAGGATCATCAGTATCCTCTTGTTTGACTGCAGTAACTCTAAATTTGCTACACACCAGGGTAAATATTTTCAGCAGTACATAACCTTAAAATGTATTCTAATGGTTTAAATAACTGTTTTTAACCCCTTAAAGCAAAGAATTACGGTGGACTCCACTGGGCGAGTCCTTGTAAATGATCGCCCCGATTTTCTTCCTCTGAAAATGGGTGAGTGGATATTTTTCAGGGTTTTGACTCCAACATTTGACTCATCTGTGCCCGACAGACCATGTTCAAATATTCCAACCGTCAACTTTCTACATTATTGTTGAGACCACATACGGCGTGATTCTGGAGCTCCAGTTGACTCCCATCATGCAGGTCTACATCAAAGCCAGCACCTCTTACAAAGGGAATCTCCGAGGTTGGTTTTTCTGCTCTGCAAAAAGTGATGAAGAAATGTGATGTGAACTATCGTGTGTCTGTGTAGGACTTTGTGGAGATTTCAACGATGTTGAAGCTGACGACTTTAAAAGTGCAAGTGGACTGAAGGAGAAAATGGCTCCTGCGTTTGTTAACACATGGAAAGTCAAGAGTAGCTGTTCAGATGTTAATGGAAAACTTGATAATCCCTGTTCTTGGACCATGGCCAAAGGTGGGTCTTTCTTTTAATGAATTAATGTTGGTTCTGATGGTCAATATTGACCTTATCAGGTGTGTGTGGGTGTTTTTGCTCCTACCCTTGACTTTTTTGTGTTTTTACACTGTATACATGATGTCCCCCAAAGAAATAATTTCATTCAATCAAATAATTTATATGAAAAACGAATTTGGAACATGTTAGTGCAACAGAATATTAATAATAATAACAATCATCAAAAATAATTACAATAATAATAATACATTTTATTTAAAAGAGCACTATCAAAATGGTCAAGGTCTCATAACAAGTATTAACCCTTGTGTTTTCTCTGAAAACGAATGTGTTTGTGGTATGTGGGGCACAACACAAGGGATACTTCAAACACATTTGTTTTCGGGCCTCCGGGTCAGCACAACAGGGTTACAGGAAATCAAAACTGCATAATACAATAAAATCACATGTAGAAAAATAATCAAGACAATAAAGTAAGGCAATAACAATAAAAATGAAGGGAGGCTATGTTCAAAATTAAATTAATAAGTTCCAGAAAAAACTTTTGCGTGGACCAGCAATAATTAGCAATAAACACTACTTATTTCTGAAAATAATTAAAAAAGGAGTTTTGGGTTTAGCTGTTTTATATTTCCATAGATGTTTTATATTTTCAAATTCAATTTTAGTTAGTTGACCTTGATTCTGTCTTATCCTGGTCCACTGGAGCCAGGGCTGTATTTATTCAGACAGATGTGATCACTAAATAAAGATGAACATGAGCCACTTCAACATACCGTTTTACAAAAAATAAGAGCAAGGGATCTATTCTCTAATATAACATGATTCTGCATGATTACTTTTGATTTCCACTTAGGTCCCGTTGCAGGAATAAGGATGGGGTGTAAATCAACTTGCAAATTCAGAGCTTTTATCAAATAAAAACTAACAATGCTCAATTTCCCGCTGTATTTGTATCCAAATGTTTGAAGGATATTTGTGTTTTATTTCCTTCAGAGAAAAATGCTCAAGATTTATGTTCGTCTCTGTCGGATCAACATGGGATTTTTGCAAAGTGTCATTCTGAAATTGACCCGGAGGAATATGAAGCAGTGAGTTGAAACACATCTTTGTATATGTGATTTCATTTTAAACAAATAGTTAATTTCTCTCTTTTTTTCTCTCCAGACATGCATTTATGACGCCTGCACCTGTGCAGACAGTTACTTCTGTATGTGTGCGGCTGTTGCCTCGTATGTCCACGACTGTGCTGCTGAAGGAATCTTTCTTCACGGATGGAGGGAAAACATGTGCCGTAAGTTACTGGATTAAATAGTGGATGTTTAATATAATTAAGTGTTTTTTTTATTTATTCTTAAACAGAAACATTCACAACTGATTGCCCCAGAAATCTTGTGTATGGCTACCATATGACGAGCTGCGCTCGCACTTGTCTCTCTCTCAGCCAATCAGACACAACATGTCAGGTGGAGTTCACGCCCGTCGATGGCTGTGGATGTGAAGAAGGAACTTACCTCAACGAGAAGAGTCACTGTGTTCCCGCCTCGCAGTGTCCATGCTATGCGCACGACATTGTAGTGAACCCTGGGAAGTCCAAACAAGTAAACGGAAAACTCTGGTGAGGATTGAAGAAACTTTTATGTCTATCGATTGAATTATCATGACACCAGTAAAGCGCACTCGTCGACTTAGAGGACAGAATACTATTAATATTTGATTTAAGAAAGACTTACTTTCAAACAACTTCAACAGATTGTACTTACTTAATAACTAAAAAACGTGTGCAATGAACTTCCCTCAAGATTGTTTTGTTTTTCTTCTACGTGAAGAAAAAAACCTCAGTCACAAATAAGGATGAGTACTGCGACTGATACTGCTTTGACATAACTCCCTACAACAAAATTAGCATATACTTTATTTTTTACCACAAAACGGTTTTGTATAGTTTAGAACCTAAAATAATGTGGTACTGAGAGTTAAGAAAAACAATATTATTGTGGCCATTGGCCATCCTAAACCACGTGTGTCAAATCTCATTTTATGTGGCCTGTCTGATTCTCGGTTCAAATCAAAGTAGATTAATGTTGATATCGAGACCTATGAATGCGCTAGTGTTTACAATAAGATAAGGAACGTTTATTATGGATGTCAACAATTAAACAGAGACAGTTTCTTTTTGCATTTTGGGCTTCCTAAGTTTGTGTGTCCTGGACATAGAACTCTAACTTATATAGTGCATTCTATCATAGCCAGCTCTCTAAGATCTACACAATAATTCCCATTCACACACACTCACAGAATAATCTAGGGGGGGTTGAGAGTCTTACTTAGAGACCCAACAACTTGTTGGTACAAGAGTCTAACCAACCATGCATTTAGTTTTTGGATATAAATCAATGGGTTACCCTGCAGATAAGAAGGGGATCTGTTGCTGGATCAAAACAAATCTGAAATATCAGCAACTTTAAACCAAACGGTTAAACCCTTCTTTATCTTTCAGCTCCTGTCATGAAGGGAAACTCGTGTGCAGTGGACTACCCAAACCTACAAGTTGGTACAAACTTCTTCAACGTATAAATAACACCAGCTCACTTGTCATCTGTCTTCTTCACCACCAGCCTGCACACATCCCATGGTTTTCTTCAACTGCTCCGGTGCAAAATTAGACACAAAAGGATCGGAATGTCAGAAAACATGCCAGAGTGTGGACACAGAATGTGTAGGATTCACATGATTTTGAAGCAAACGGCTGTCTTTTTTGTTTGTAAATGTATTGTATTGAACAGGAGAGCTCACATTGTGTATCGGGCTGTGTATGCCCTGGTGGTCTGCTGGCTGACAACAAGGAACGCTGTATTGAAGAAGAGCAATGTCCCTGCACCTACGATGAGAAGTTTTATGATCGAGGACAGAAGATCACAGTGGACTGCAACACTTGGTGCGTATTTTATTTAATGTAGAGTCTCATGAAGGATGTGTGGTATCTTCACAATTCATCTCATTCGATTTTTTTAATCTCAATCCAAGTGTTTGCAAAGGAAAAGAATGGAAATGTACCGATCATGATTGTGACGGAAAATGTACAGTGTACGGGGACGGACATCACCTCACTTTCGATGATAAGAAATTCCATTTTAAAGGCAGTTGTTCCTACATTCTCTCTCAGGTATGGAGTGATGAATGGCTGTGTGCATTCTTGTTGGTCTCAATTTAATATCTTGCAGGATTTCTGTCGGGGAGACAACCAAGGAACCTTTAAGGTTGTGACACAGAGCTTCCCAATCAATAAAGTCTGGCTCCATTTAGGGGTATGTGCTGGCATTTAAAGATGTATCATTATGACTGTCCCTAATGTGTCTTTTTTAATTTTAGAACAAAGAAATTGTTCTCACAGAAGATCATGTGAAGGTTGTCAAGAAAATCAAAGGGAATGAGATCCCTTATCATGTCCAGACTGTTGGGATGTATTTGGTTATTGAAGCACAAAACGGTTTAGTTCTCATCTGGGATCAGAACTCAATTCTCATGATCAAGCTAAGAGCTTCATTTAAGGTGAGAAAAACTATGTTGTTCATGCTATAGAAACAATGTGATATTTGTATTTTCAAAAAAGGATGGTAAGTCTACTAGTGGGGGTGAAACATATTTATAAATTGTTCAAATACATATTAACAAACAAATGAATAATTTATTTTCTCTCAAGTTATCTTAATTGTACTTACAGTTGTCAAATGGAATGGCATGGTACTATTTTTTTCTTGGAATATCTTTTATTATATATGTGATAGATATGACAAGTTCATATGATACAAAAAATAATAGACAACGTTTGCCTTTATTTTCTCAGTAAATTCCAAATTAATTGTCTGAAACGGCAAAACGTAAATGCTGTTTTGATTTGAACTTCTGAATAAGCTTACTCTTGTTACTCTGTTTATGTGTTTCAAACTTAAAAACATTGCATGAATATGTTGTCTTTCATGAACAGCAGGTAGATGTCGGCAGCTTGTTCATGCTTTAAATAGACATGTTTCATTTTTTACTGTTAGACACACACACATTTTATCTGGGTCTCACAGTAGGAGGAAATTAAAAAAAATATAGAGTGGCTTTTGCCAAAACCCTTTTTAAACATGTTTTTCTAACAAACTTGCAAACTTCAAGTGCAATAGTCTAAGATATGTAAATATCTTTTAATTGTGTTACAGGGAAAAGTTTGCGGTCCTTGTGGAAATTTCGATGGAAACATTAAAAACGACTTCAACACTAGAAGCAAGGAAATTGTGGCGGATCCCTATGAGCTGGTCAACAGTTGGAAAGTATCACCCAAGTGCCCGGATTCCATCGCACCAAAGCATCCCGTCACAGTCTACTCCCATAAACGGGCATGGGCACAGAAACACTGTAGCATTGTTCAGAGTGAGGTCTTTGCTGCCTGCCACTCAAAGGTATGAAAAAAACGAAACGACACTGTGGTACATTATTTACCATGTTGTCTGTTACTAGGTGTCTTCGGACAGCTATTATGATGCCTGCGTGAAAGACATGAGTGACTGTAACACGGGAGAGACCGGAGGTTTCTGCTCGGTTGTGGCTGCATATGCAGCAGCTTGTACTGAGGCCGGAGCCTGTGTGAGGTGGAGGACTCCTACGATGTGCCGTAAGTGACACTGAGAACACTGTAAATGTCATTTCATGCATACTTAGAAACACTGTTTTGTTTGGATTTCCTTTTTTTTTAGCGATCTTCTGTGATTATTATAACCCTGAGGGCGAGTGTGAATGGCACTATGAGCCGTGTGGGAAACCATGTATGAAGACATGTAGGAATCCTTCAGGAGTCTGCTACAATCCAGTCCCATCGCTTGAAGGTGTGTTGGACTGAATAACTGTAAAAATGCATGTCTTATTAATTAAATATGTCCTATTAACAGCACATGCCTCTGATGAGGAGTATATTTAGCATAATGTATTTTTTAGACTATAAGTCCACTAGATAATACGTTGCTTTAAGGTGGGTGCGGATTCAAAGTATTAATCCATAATCAGTAGCGGAGTAATACTATGGAGCCTTGCATATTACAGTATACCCCGTCGTATAATTGTATTATAAAGTATAATACAGAGCTTTGCTGAATATACTAATGGGCCTGGGGGATTAATACTGTGGGGATTGCACGGTATACTACATGACCTTGCAGAGTGGTACTAAGGACACTTGCATATTATACTACGAAGTCTTGCCTGGTATACTAAAGAGCCTTGCATTTTATACTGCAGAGCTTTGCTGGGTATACTACTAAAGAGGCACAGATAGCCTTTGTTAGTACTATACTATGGCGCAACGCAGAGTATTAGTACAGAGCCATGCAGAGTAGTACTACAGAGCCTTGCATATTATACTATGGAGCATTGTGTAGTATACTATGGAGCCTCACAGAGTAATATTACGGAGTCTTTTGGTTATAGTACAGAGCTTTGTGGAATGTACTACTGAGCCTGGTGGAGTAGTACTTTGGAGATTGTGGAGTATACAAAGGATTTGTGGAGGGGTTTTGAATTTGATTTGGTCTGATTTTGATCTGATTTTTTGTGATAGTGATTTTAGTTATTTGGTAGTGTATTTGTAGTAGTATTTTTGTTTTTGAATAATAACAATACATTATGCCACTATAGTCACATAGAAGGACACTTGTTATACTTATTTAATTGTATACTGTGTTTTAAAGTCATGTCGGAAGTTCTGCTAGAAGACATACAAGTGAATATCAATTCCTTCCCAAATCTCGCCAAAGTGTAATAGCATGTCACTGTCAACCTTTCTATAAATCTGGTATAATTCTTCCTGTTACTGTTCAAAAGGCTGCTATCCGACATGCCCACCTGAGCAGCCTTATTTGGAAGAAGCCTCCATGAAGTGTGTGTCCATGGAGGAGTGTGGCTGCTATGATGATGAGGGAAATCATTACAAGGAGGGTGAAGAAATTCCAAAGCAACAAAACTGCTTCAAATGGTACATTGCTCATTCATAACAATTGTTTTGCGATATTGTTTTGCTTGACTTTGATATTTATCTTCACCTTCTGTTTAGTTCATGCTCCTCAACAAAGGTGATTTGCAAACATAAAGTCCAAGGTGAGATGAATACAGAAGGAATTGTTTTAATAAAACGCCTGAGTTAATGCTTTATATCCGTTACTCAAACAGAATGTTCGTGTAAATACAAGGGAGAGATATACAAATATAATGAAACAATCTACAACACCCATGATGGGAATGGAACATGTATTAGTGCTGTTTGTAAAGAGAATGGTCTCATTGAAAGAACCATTGAAGACTGTGTTACAACCACCACAGAGCAGCCAACTACAACAACATTTTCATTCACCACAACAGGTGAGACTCAGAAATATGTGTTTAAATGTATCAAGTTTATATAAAACAATTAATTTGTTCTTTCTGTGATTCGGTACATTCTATGTGGGTGTTTTAGGTATATATACAACTTCGACCACAACCCAGACAGAGACAACACCAGAAGCTTCAACAACTATTATGCCAACGTCCACATCTTTTACAACCACGCGGTGCAAAAGGTCTTGTAAATGGTCAAGGTGGATCAATGACTACTATGCGGATACTGTGCCTGGTTCTGGTGGAGACTATGAAAACTTGGAAAAAATAGCTGCTACTCATCCAAGTGTTTGCAGAAATCCTGTAGACATACAATGTAGGGTGGCTGACAGCGAAATTGATTTCAGTAAAACTGATCAGAAAGTAACATGCAATGTGACAGTCGGCCTTATTTGTCACAATAACCAACAAGGACCCCCACCTAAGTGTTACAATTATGAAATCCGTGTCAAATGTTGCATTGATGATTGTTTAGCAACATCATCCCCAACAACTACAGCAACATACAAGTCCACATCTACATCAAAACCAAATGTGTCTACAACACTTGAATCCACAACAGTCACAGAGGAGGCCACTACAACAACAGAAAGTACAGAGAAACCAACAACAGTAACAACAGAGAAATCACAGGTAACAACCAAAACAACAGAACGCCCCGTTTCCACAACAACCAGACCGTCTGTATCAACAACTGAGGAAGTCACCACATTTTCAACACCAACTGCAGCAACAACAACCCAGACAGAGACAACACCAGAAGCTTCAACAACTATTATGCCAACGTCCACATCTTTTACAACCACGCAGTGCAAAAGGTCTTGTAAATGGTCAAGGTGGATCAATGACTACTATGCGGATACTGTGCCTGGTTCTGGTGGAGACTATGAAAACTTGGAGAAAATAGCTGCTACTCATCCAAGTGTTTGCAGAAACCCTGTAGACATACAATGTAGGGTGGCTGACAGCGAAATTGATTTCAGTAAAACTGATCAGAAAGTAACATGCAATGTGACAGTCGGCCTTATTTGTCACAATAACCAACAAGGACCCCCACCTAAGTGTTACAATTATGAAATCCGTGTCAAATGTTGCATTGATGATTGTTTAGCAATATCATCCCCAACAACTACAGCAACATACAAGTCCACATCTACATCAAAACCAAATGTGTCTACAACACTTGAATCCACAACAGTCACAGAGGAGGCCACTACAACAACAGAAAGTACAGAGAAACCAACAACAGTAACAACAGAGAAATCACAGGAAACAACCAAAACAACAGAACGCCCCGTTTCCACAACAACCAGACCGTCTGTATCAACAACTGAGGAAGTCACCACATTTTCAACACCAACTGCAGCAACAACAACCACTGAAGCCCCCTCAACCACAGAAAAAACATATACTGTTAGCACAAAGGCCTCAACAACACTTGAATCCACAACAGTCACAGAGGAGGCTACTACAACAACAGAAAGTACAGAGAAACCAACAACAGTAACAACAGAGAAATCACAGGAAACAACCAAAACAACAGAAAGCCCCGTTTCCACAACAACCAGACCGTCTGTATCAACAACTGAGGAAGTCACCACATTTTCAACACCAACTGCAGCAACAACAACCACTGAAGCCCCCACAACCACAGAAAAAACATATACTGTTAGCACAAAGGCCTCAACAACACTTGAATCCACAACAGTCACAGAGGAGGCTACTACAACAACAGAAAGTACAGAGAAACCAACAACAGTAACAACAGAGAAATCACAGGAAACAACCAAAACAACAGAACGCCCCGTTTCCACAACAACCAGACCGTCTGTATCAACAACTGAGGAAGTCACCACATTTTCAACACCAACTGCAGCAACAACGACCACTGAAGCCCCCACAACCACAGAAAAAACATATACTGTTAGCACAAAGGCCTCAACAACACTTGAATCCACAACAGTCACAGAGGAGGCTACTACAACAACAGAAAGTACAGAGAAACCAACAACAGTAACAACAGAGAAATCACAGGAAACAACCAAAACAACAGAACGCCCCGTTTCCACAACAACCAGACCGTCTGTATCAACAACTGAGGAAGTCACCACATTTTCAACACCAACTGCAGCAACAACGACCACTGAAGCCCCCACAACCACAGAAAAAACATATACTGTTAGCACAAAGGCCTCAACAACACTTGAATCCACAACAGTCACAGAGGAGGCCACTACAACAACAGAAAGTACAGAGAAACCAACAACAGTAACAACAGAGAAATCACAGGAAACAACCAAAACAACAGAAAGCCCCGTTTCCACAACAACCAGACCGTCTGTATCAACAACTGAGGAAGTCACCACATTTTCAACACCAACTGCAGCAACAACAACCACTGAAGCCCCCACAACCACAGAAAAAACATATACTGTTAGCACAAAGGCCTCAACAACACTTGAATCCACAACAGTCACAGAGGAGGCCACTACAACAACAGAAAGTACAGAGAAACCAACAACAGTAACAACAGAGAAATCACAGGAAACAACCAAAACAACAGAACGCCCCGTTTCCACAACAACCAGACCGTCTGTATCAACAACTCATGAAGTCAAGACATTTTCAACACCAACTGCAGCAACAACCACTAAAAACCCATCACACAATAATCAACCCAGTACTGTTAGCACAAAGGCCTCAACAACACTTGAATCCACAACAGTCACAGAGGAGGCCACTACAACAACAGAAAGTACAGAGAAACCAACAACAGTAACAACAGAGAAATCACAGGAAACAACCAAAACAACAGAACGCCCCGTTTCCACAACAACCAGACCGTCTGTATCAACAACTGAGGAAGTCACCACATTTTCAACACCAACTGCAGCAACAACAACCACTGAAGCCCCCTCAACCACAGAAAAAACATATACTGTTAGCACAAAGGCCTCAACAACACTTGAATCCACAACAGTCACAGAGGAGGCCACTACAACAACAGAAAGTACAGAGAAACCAACAACAGTAACAACAGAGAAATCACAGGAAACAACCAAAACAACAGAACGCCCCGTTTCCACAACAACCAGACCGTCTGTATCAACAACTGAGGAAGTCACCACATTTTCAACACCAACTGCAGCAACAACAACCCAGACAGAGACAACACCAGAAGCTTCAACAACTATTATGCCAACGTCCACATCTTTTACAACCACGCAGTGCAAAAGGTCTTGTAAATGGTCAAGGTGGATCAATGACTACTATGCGGATACTGTGCCTGGTTCTAGTGGAGACTATGAAAACTTGGAGAAAATAGCTGCTACTCATCCAAGTGTTTGCAGAAATCCTGTAGACATACAATGTAGGGTGGCTGACAGCGAAATTGATTTCAGTAAAACTGATCAGAAAGTAACATGCAATGTGACAGTCGGCCTTATTTGTCACAATAACCAACAAGGACCCCAACCTAAGTGTTACGATTATGAAATCCGTGTCAAATGTTGCATTGATGATTGTTTAGCAACATCATCCCCAACAACTACAGCAACATACAAGTCCACATCTACATCAAACCCAAATGTGTCTACAACACTTGAACCCACAACAGTCACAGAGGAGGCCACTACAACAACAGAAAGTACAGAGAAACCAACAACAGTAACAACAGAGAAATCACAGGAAACAACCAAAACAACAGAACGCCCCGTTTCCACAACAACCAGACCGTCTGTATCAACAACTGAGGAAGTCACCACATTTTCAACACCAACTGCAGCAACAACAACCCAGACAGAGACAACACCAGAAGCTTCAACAACTATTAGGCCAACGTCCACATCTTTTACAACCACGCAGTGCAAAAGGTCTTGTAAATGGTCAAGGTGGATCAATGACTACTATGCGGATACTGTGCCTGGTTCTAGTGGAGACTATGAAAACTTGGAGAAAATAGCTGCTACTCATCCAAGTGTTTGCAGAAATCCTGTAGACATACAATGTAGGGTGGATGACAGCGAAATTGATTTCAGTAAAACTGATCAGAAAGTAACATGCAATGTGACAGTCGGCCTTATTTGTCACAATAACCAACAAGGACCCCAACCTAAGTGTTACGATTATGAAATCCGTGTCAAATGTTGCATTGATGATTGTTTAGCAACATCATCCCCAACAACTACAGCAACATACAAGTCCACATCTACATCAAAACCAAATGTGTCTACAACACTTGAACCCACAACAGTCACAGAGGAGGCCACTACCACAATGGAAGCCACAGTGACAACAAAATCTACACTAAAACCAACAACTCCAGCCACGGAGCAGAGCACAACTTTTAACCCAACAACTTCTGAAGAGCCTTCAACTCAGCATTCCACTACACCTGGCAGTACTACTGAGTGCTCCTGTGTGTACATAGATCAAATATTTCCAGCTGGTAAGTTGTTGCTCTTCATTTTCATTATTTATTAAAAGTATTTTTCATGATGTATCCTTTGATTAACCCATACAGTCAGAAATTTAATTTGACTATTTTTCTTATTTTATTCAGGAAGTTATATGTACAACAAAACAGACGAAGAAGGGTGGTGTTTCATTGCTTACTGCAATGTGACATGTGGTGTTGAGAAGCACGTTCAACCTTGTCAATCCACGACCACGTCCACTGCAGCAACTACAACTCAAGCATTTACTACAACAACCATTTCAATTTCTACAACACCACAAATGAGCCCTCCAGAAGATTGTTCCTATCTCGACCCACCGAGAAAGGTAACTTCAAATTATTTCTCAAGAACATCAAACATCTTTGCTGTTCAACTTTTTTGAAATCAAGGCAATTGAAATGACTTTATTTAAAAATAGGTTCAGTTAAATTGTTCATTTTTTTTAGAATGGAGAGACATGGAAACCAAGCAAATGTATCACTGAAATATGTGAAAAAGGAGACGTCACAGTAAAGCACTTTCCATGTGGGAAAGTAACCACACCAACATGTGATAACGGATATCCGCCAGTAAAGGTCTTTGACGAAAGCGGTTGCTGCTTTCATTATGAGTGTAAATGTAAGTATTTTACAACTCGTGTTATAATCATAGTTAATGGCGAAATTATGAACGTGTTCCCTGTAAAATCATAGGCATTTGCAGTGGTTTTGGAGATCCTCACTACATCACATTTGATGGCCAATATTACAGCTATCAGAAGAACTGCACGTACGTCCTGGTGAAAGAGATCATCCCTCGACATAACTTCAGCATCACTGTGAAAAATGAGAACTGCGACGCCTCCGGAAAAGTGACATGTTTTAAGGCATTGACGGTGAACTACAACAACTATGAAATCATTTTAAGCCAGGATTTGGAGCCAAAAAGTATCCTCAAGGTAAACACACTTCCAGTTGTTGCAGTCATTTCAACTTAAAGGCCTTAGTTTTAGAAGGTTGAGACTGTTGTGAACGGCTTCAATTCAATTGTATTAAAAGGGTTATCATAACAAAGGTATCTAAAGATACTTTACAATTACAGTAAGACTATATTAGAGAATAGAAAAACCCATATCCCAGTGGATCAACAATGAGTGAAACACTGCGTGACAGTGTTGAGGAATAAAGTCCTTTTAGAAGGCAGAAACCCCGAACAGAACCGGACTCGCTGTTAACAGCCTTTTGCTGTGAGAAAAGAGTAGGGGGGGATACAATGAGAGAAAAGAGAAAACCATAGAGCAGGGCAGCAGAGTATGGGGGGCCATGGAGAGAAATCTTGAGATCGAACTTCCTTAAATCCTTAAAGAACCAAACAAATGTTTTTATTTTAACTTTCTTTTAATTTATTTGAAGGATTACAGACACAAAATAAAAGGAATGAATCATTAAAATCAAATAATTTGTTAAAAATCGCTACATGATTTTTTTTTCTCATGGGGGTCCATGTGGATACAGTCAAAGGGCCACATGCTGGTCTGCTGTGCTTTAAAGTCATGTTTACATTTCAGATGATTGATTTCAGATAAAGGGAACTAGTTTAACCGTTGACTCTTTGTTAGGCTTTTGTTAACGGGGAACGGGTCATCCCCACCTACTCCAATGACAACTTCAGCGTCGAAAGCTCGTCTGTCAAACTGATTCTCAGGATACCTGCAATCCAAGCAGTGGTTTCTCTCGGTAGCCTCGCTTTCAGCGTTGAACTGCCACCTTCTCTTTTCCACAACAACACGGAGGGACAGTGTGGTGAGACAAACGTTGTCCGATTATATGACAGAGGACTAGTGTTACCAACGGCCAGTGTTTTTACCCCCCAGCAAACTGCGACAACGACAAAAGCAACGACTGCAGATTACCAAACGGGAAGGTTAATTCTACTTGCTTTGAAATGGCTCATTACTGGCGAACGAACAAGACGAATTGTGAAAGCCAACCCCCAGATAAGCCCCCAAATCCGTGCACCAAGGAGTCAGAGTTGTGCAAAATTATTTTGAGCAAGTAAGTTCAAAGAGTAAACTTTCGCTGTCATGGAAGGAAGCAATTCAACTTTGTCGTTTCATTGTTAGGGTTTTCGAGAAGTGTCACAGTAAGATCAGGCCAGAAAACCTCCACAAGGCCTGTCAATTTGACACTTGCTCCATGCCCAACATAACAATCGGCTGCTCCAGTTTGGAAATGTATGCTGAGCAATGTGGAGAAGCTTCCATCTGTATAGACTGGAGGAAAGCTACAAATGGAACATGTGGTAGGAGACTATCTAACTAGCAAACCGTCTTCAAACCTTAACTCTCTTAAATCTTTCATCTCTTTTTATAGAACAAACCTGTGCAGGTAATAAAGTCTACGACCCTTGTGTCAGTCAAGACATTGTGCCAACTTGTAATGAAAGGTGAGTTCTATCTTTACTGAAGTCAGTTTTATTCATCAACATTTGTTGTATTTACCATTGAGCTGCTTTTTCTTTAATAAAGATATAATGAAAAGCACAATAAACAGATCATGAACCTGAATGGAGACAAAACCTACAAGGAAGCTTGTGTCTGCCCTGAAGGAATGACCTTGTTCGCCTCAAAATCTGACACCTGCGTCAGCGCCTGTGCGTACATTCTTCCTTTGTTCAAAATGATTTATTGTTTCTGACCATGGTTTCTTTGCAGGTTGCACCGGGCCTGATGGACAACCAAAACAAGTCAGTTTTATTTTTGTTTTTACAAACTAGCACAGTAGTGGATCAATAATTTGATACATTTTAGAGCCTGTGAGTGAATATGATTTAAACAACTCAAATCGACTAGTTATTTATCTAGTTAAATAAATTAAACTTTAAAACATCCCATTTAATCTGTTTAATATGTAATTGTTTTTATTAAATACATTTTAGTTATTTTTTAGGCCATCTTTTGTTTGTTGTGTATTTTAGTGTCTTTTGTAGTCATTCTTGTGGTAAGGCCAAGAAGATATTTTGTAAATCAGAGCAGATCTGTGGTGTAGGTTGTTGGCACCAACAGATAATTGACTTCTATTCCATCCATTGAACAGCCTGGAGACAAATGGGAAAGTGGTTGTCAGCAATGTGTCTGTGACGAGGAATCCATGGGTGTTGAGTGTTACAACCTCACATGTTCAACCCCGGAACCTGTTACCTGTAACGTCGAGGGTGAGGTGCCGGTGACCCGAATAGTAAACTGCTGCCCGACTCTGATCTGTGGTGAGTTAAAAGAATTCAATTGTGGGTTACACGTTTTAAATTTGAAATGCATTTCACCTGCTGACTATGACCTCAAAAATAACAAGGTACTGTCAAAACCACGTTCACCTTAAATTTAAATAAGCCAGATGTTATCTTAAATGTTCAGAGTATGTCAAATGAACTGAGGGGAAACACAAAAATGAGAACTCCATCTTCAGAATCAGAATTATTTTTATTACCATTATTGGTGGAAGGTTTCAGCAATTAGGAATTTGTTAAGGTACTAATGTGCGACAGTTAATACAGTTTTACTATTTACACAGTGCAACTTAAGAATGAAAAGTGTTTGTTACGATGATTTACTGTTCAAGAGTCTTTTTTGATCCGAGGGAAAGAAAACTGTTGTTGTGGCAACATGTTCTGGTCCTGATTGACTGTTATTAAATTTAGTTTATATTATAGAATAAATGTAAATCCTGAAGAACATATGTTTTTTTAACAAAACGTTTGCTTATCTCTGACTGCAACCGTCCACACACAACAAATCCACTTTGATTATATCGATATATATACTGTATATATGGTCGAAGAAATGGCATTTAATAGGTGAAGTTGGCAAAAAGAAACATTTTATTCATATATTTTTATAATGAATACTTGCTTGCTATGATCATAGTTAAGTGGATTAAACGTTTTATGAAAAAATAGTTAAAAAATATAAAACTTATTTTCTGTTGCGTAAGCCTTTAATTTGTATTTAATGATTACTTTCAATCCCACAATAATATCAAACAAATAATAAAGACATAGATGCTAAGGATTTGACTCAAGACACAACAAAAAAAATAGACTTCCACCATGACAGGAAGCAATTATTTTATATATAAATATTTAAAAAAAAGAAGGTTCAATAAAATGATTCAGCGGAAGTTATAAAGTTTGTTTTTCTTTTATTCCTCCCACAGAATGTGACAGATATCAGTGCCCACAGATCCCAACTCAGTGTCCTATTGGATTTGAGCAGCGAATTTCCTTCCAAAATGGCAGCTGCTGCCCCTCTCACACCTGTGGTACGACGTCTGTTTGTAATATTTGGAAACCGTCAAGTTTAAGAAAAGCTATGTGTGATTCAATTTTTTGTTTTTTTAGTTCCAAAAGGAGTTTGTGTCTTCAATGACACTGAGTTCAAGGTATGTTGTTGCTAAGTGTGTTAGCATTTAACATGTACTTCAATTAATATGTTAAAATAACTTTTCTTATTTCTTTTAAAATGTGATCAAAATTTCAAGGGTTCTCAAATAACATATTCAATTCTTTACAGCCTGGTTTTAGATTTTTTAAATCCGTGTGTGAATCTTGCCTCTGTACCGACAATCAAGACCCAAAGACCGGATTAAACATTGAAACATGCTCTAAGCAACCACCATGTTCACCATGTCGTCTGGTAATACTTAACACTTTTTTAAATCAGTATTTTATTGTTATTCCATTCACAAGTAACAATGACAGTTTGAGCATATAAGTGTACACATTTTACCTGTTGATTTGTAATTTTTTTGAAATGTTTTTTTTATTCCATTACAGGGTTATGAGTATGTTAACGACCCAGCAAAATGTTGTGGATTATGTAAGAAAACCAGTTGTGTTTTCAAACCTCTTGGTTCTGACAAAGAGATCATTGTGAAGGTGCTTTTAACAGCAACTATCTTTCTTTAGTCTGCTGCCTGTATTTGTAACTAAATTATTATTTATCGTTACAGCCATCCCAGTCTTGGTCACCACCTGGAGACAACTGCACTGTTGTTCAATGTGTATTGATCAATGGTGAATTAGTCACTAAAGAAAAAGTCATCGAATGTCCCTACGTTCCTGAAAACTGCATCCCTGTGAGTATAAAATCCCCTTTATAGAGCAGGCTTCTGCAGTCTGCTGACCCACAGGTGTCAACTTTATATAAAGAACAGAACATGGCCATGTTGTCATTTATTATTATAGGTCACAGTGTTGTCGCCTTTATTTATATCTACATTAGTCCTTGTGATCACATGACCATGAATAGCCGATCTAAAATGTTTGTTTACCAAAAGAGTCAGTTCTGTGTTACGGCATTTTTGAGTATTTGAATCCACAGACCTGTATCTGTAGTATCTTAAAATGTCCAATTTAAGGTAAAATAAAAAAATAAAAAAATGATATTAAGAATTTTCCTGTTTACCTTAAGTAAAGTAATGTATTGCACTGACAGTAATTTGTTGTTTATGAACTAAAATAATAACTTTTTCCAAATGCCACGCCCATGGTCACGTCCCTGAAGCTCTTTGTTACTCCATGATATTACTTATGAGGCCCCTTAGTCATGACATCATCTTCATAATCTAGTTACTCTCCTCCTCTGTTACTAGTGTGAACACTACTTTAATATTGACCTCCTCTGATACATGAGCAAAACCACCTTTACCTGATACTACATTACTATTTTCGCTTTTGATATTGTTTTTGCTCGTGTTTTTGAATGTCTTTTTCTTTACAAAAATACATTTATATTAATAAATATTACATCTTTGTCTGTTTTACTGCAGGGAACCGAACAGACTGATATGAAAGGATGTTGCAAAACATGTAAGTTCAAATCCAGGAAATAAAATTGACTCAGATTGAGGAAGCAAAAAACAATCCCACACTGCTCGCTATAAACGTGGTCCAGGCGACCCGGTCTTTTTTATATATGAATGTACAAATTCTAAACATTACATTTCTGATGTGTGTTACTATTTTAAATGCTACTTTCAAAAACCATATACAACTATGTGTTATTAAACTACATACTTTCTGAAGGTACTCCTAAATACGTCTGCCAGATGAAGAAAAACACCACATATCTGTATATAGATGACTGTAAGTCAGTCCATCAAGTGGAAATCTCATCCTGTGCAGGGTCATGTGGAGAGTCCTCATCCATGTAAGTCTGACAAACTCAATATATTTTTTTAAACTGAAGGGTGACTTTTAATCATCGTACCATTTATTCACAGGTATTCTGCGGGAAGTAACATTCCGATGCATTCCTGCTCCTGCTGTAAGGAAATGTCCACAACCACGAAGGAAGTGATGATGTCCTGCGCCGATGGCAAAAAGATGAAAAGCTACGAAGCCATTGTCAAGTGTGGTTGCAAAACCGCAGAATGTGCATAAAGAAAACATATCATGTTTCACATATGACTACTTAGGTTCTCTTTCCTCTTCCTGAGCACCTGTGTTTTTATTATCAACTCTTGTCTGGACAAAAGACAATTTATTTTTGAAATAAAAATACTTGTGCTTGTTTTACAATAAACGCTTTTAGCTCAATATTATTCTTAATTTCCATTAAAATCTTGCAAGTATACTTATTCGTTTGTGTTTGTCTTCATTTTGAGCTCAATATACACATGCACATAATACCAAACATTAGGGGGGTGACATTAAAATTAATTATATATATATAGATATTTGTATTCCTATATTATAACTTTTGTTTATCAAATATATTTTTTTAGCTCCACCCTCTGCTGAACCAGCTGAAAAACTTATTTGCTCGCTTTGAGGCAAACAACAGCAGCCAGGCACAGAAGACAACGCCACCTTCTGAGGACGAGGAGCTCACTCTATCCCCAGAGAGTGTGAGGCGATGCCTCAGACGCACAAACCCACAGAAAGCCCAGGGTCCTGATAACATTCCTGGTCACTGTTATCTTCAACTCCTCACCGAGACAAGCTGTTTTCCCCACATGCCTCAAAGCCACCACCATCATCCCGGTCCCTAAGAAGTCGTCGCCCTCCAGCTACACTCACTCCCATCCTCATGAAGTGCTTCGAGCAGCTTGTCCTGCAACACATAAAGTCTGAGCTCCCTCCCACCCCGGACCCCTTCCAGTTTGCATATGTGTCTAAGCGCTCATATGATGATGCCAGCTCCGCTACCCTCCACTCAGTCCTCACCCACCTGGAGACCAAAGACTCGTACGTCAGAATTCTGTTCATAGACTTCGGCTCAGCATTCAACACCATCATCCCCCAGCAGCTCATCCAAAAACTGGACCAGTTGGGACTCAACACCTCCCTGTGCAACTTGCTGTTGGACTTCCTGACGGGGAGAGGGTCGGCAGTAACACCTCCAGCACCATCACACTGAACACAGCCCCCCCCCCCCAAGGATGTGTGCTGAGCCCTCTCCTCTTCACTCTGCTGACCCATGACTGCACTCCATCATCCAGCTCCAACCTCTCCATCGAGTTTGCGGACGACACAACTGTGGTGGGTCTCATCAAAAACAGCGATGAGACGATCTACAGGAGTGAGGTCAACAGGCTGACCACGTGGTGCAAAGACAACAATCTCCACCTGAACGTGGAGAAGACTAAGGAGGTCATTGGGGACTTCAGGTAAGTGAACACCCAGCATCCTCCACTAACCATCAACTGAGCTGCAGTGGAGAGGGTGAGCAGCACCAAGTTCCTGGGTGTGCACATCTCTGAAGATCTGTCCTGGAGCCACAATACTGAATCACAGGCCAAAAAAGCCAACCAGCGCCTGTACTTTCTCCGAAGACGGAGGAAAAGCAAGCGCTCCACCACCCATGATGCTCACCTTCTACAGAGGCACAATCGAGAGTATCCTGTCAAGCTGCATCACAGTGTGGTACGGTGCCTGCACAATGTCCTGCCGCAAGAAGCTGCAGCGCATTGTAAGAGCAGCTGAGAGGATCATTGGTGCCCCCCCCCCTCCTGGACATCTATAACAACAGCATCACCGGTAAGGCCATCAGGATCAGTGGTGACCCCACTCACCCGTCCCACAGTCTCTTCAGCCTGGAGTCGTCAGGCAGAAGACTCCGCAGTCTTCAGGCCAGAACCAGCAGGTTAAAGGACAGCTTCTTCCACCAGACTGTCAGGAGGCTCAAATCCTCCCTGTCCTACCATCAATCTCACCTCCGCTTGTACGACCTCTGCACTACCTTTGTTTTTTTTTTGTTTATATTCTGTTTATTGGTTGATTATTTAAGTATTGTTGGTTATTTATTTCATTTGTTGGTTATTTATTTTTATTTATTATTTATTTTTGACGTGTTTTCATTGTCTACTTCATGTTTTGCATCATGGTTCTAAGAGGACTACAATTTCATCTATGCTGTATGTCTTGCATACATGTATATTTGACAAATAAAATAACTTGAACATGAACTTGAATTGTATTCATATACCGGAGTGACACTCATTTATTAAATGTTTTTGTAAATATCTACTTTGTGACCGATTTTTAATTGTAATGTAATCCGGAGGTCAGCGTTTTGTTGCATTTTTCGTCTCAGTTCAAGATCAGTGTTCATATAAAAATGTATTCAAAAACGTTCCCTTTATTTTTTTTTTAAACGAAAATTTTCGAGCGGAACCTACGTACATTAAAGTGTAGCACCCGGATGGAAATAAGTGATACACACGCTTGGCAATCATGTCGGTGTTTGCTTCTGGCTGTACATTGTTAAAACTGTCATAAATGGTTGTCTATTCTAATCATGCCGTATTATTTGTATCTTTGACACGTTCACTCGGGATTATGTGTCGGAATGACGAGATGCATTCGTGTCGTTGTTGATTGAATTAGAGGTAAAGTAAGTTTGTTTCGACTTTCTGCCGCTAGCTTACGCGGTATCATTAGCTAAATTGACGGGATTGTTCTTTTCGATTACTTTCCATTCCCACGACCATAGAGGGTAAATGTCAATAATGTCTAAAATAATTAGGTCTATTTAATTTCTATATCTTTGAGATTAGTTGCTAATTGTGCGCATCAATTTCTAGCAATGATGGGATTAACTATTGTGACTGAAACGTGTGTATTGTTTGCATTTTCAGTGTTTCTTTCTTCCACATATCTTTAAAACCAGAACTGGTCACTACAAGTTGATTTTGGTTGTGACTCGTTGTCTTGTCTATTTAGGTCCTGACGTAGACTAACAAGCTGAACATCGTTAACATTAATGTTTCTTCTTTTTTCCCCCCTTCAGATCACTGCCATGGCATCGCTGTCAGAGGAGGTACTTCTGGTGTTAAAAAAGGTTCGACAGAGAAAGCAAGATGGAACACTTTACCTGATGGCTGAGCGTATAGCGTGGGGTCCTGAAGGAAAAGACAGATTCACCGTCAGTCACTTGTATGCAGACATACGCTGTAAGTAGTTTTTGCCAATTGTTGTGTGCAAATGTACTTAATGAATTATCAATTTTAAGAATTGGCCAGGAAAAAGAATAAAAGATTGTTAAACTATATAAATTAAACTAAAGCTGGGACTTTCAAAAATGTCCCTTAGAAATGTGTAGTCAAAAGCTCCATTAATATAAGACAAGTGGATGTAGTGTTAATCTACTAATCTATCGACTATACTGACGAAAATGTTGCTAATCAGATAATAAACAGATAGCTAAACATAACAAATAATTAAAAATGTTAAAATATGATGTATGTTTGGAAAAGGTAGTTATTACACAAAGGTCAACTAATATGTAGATTTAAGTGTGTCTTAAATAGATCTTGGACTCTATTGTACTCATCAGTATGCGTCTGTTTAGACTAAACTGTCTTTAAATTGACATATTTACGTAAACTGACAGTGTTTTTCTAAAGATGAGATCTTATTTACCATAACCATTCACACTCTGCTGTGATTGGTCGAACATTGAGGGTTTATCACCACACGTCTTTAATCCAGGGTGTCTCCACCTCCAAGAGAGACTCGTTGTATAAACAAAGCGGGGCATGATAACTGCTGGCTGGAGGAGGAGTGAAGCCGTTACTACGTCATAATGGACTCTCATAACCTCCCGTTCACCAAGCTTTCAGACGGGGGATCATTTTATAAAGTCATTATTTCAAAACATGGTCATGGTGAGGGACCTCTCCGCCTGTCACGCTTACTTGCACATTTTTGTTTTTAATACGTAAAACAGAAGTCTCAACGTTTATCAACAGATTCATTTGATGGCGACTGATCGATGTCGACTCATTGTTGCACCTGTAATATGGAGTGAAAAAACTGTTCAAACCTGTTCAGGGATTAGTCATACCAAAGTGCTTCACATTCATCCTCTCGTTGTCTCATCAGGTCAGAAAATCAGCCCTGACGGAAAATCCAAAATCCAGCTCCAGTTGGTTCTTCACAATGGTGAGAGCACCACATTCCACTTCTCCAATGAGAGCACTGCCCTTAAAGACCGGGAAGCAGCCAAGGAACTTCTGCAGCAACTTCTGCCCAAGTTCAAGAAGAAAGCCAATAAAGAATTGGAGGAGAAAAACAGGTGAATGAGTACAGTCATCTATCAATCAAAAAACGACCACAGTTTTGAGTGAATCAGTCCTTCTGTGATGGACTCCTTCTTTATGTCTTCAAATAAATAAATATGTGTCTAATGAACATGTTTGTGAGGGTGAAAGATGGCTACAGTTATCTGTAGTCAATATTTAAGAACGGTTCATTTGTGCTGTGTTGAGGATTGTTCATATTTTGTCTACACCAATGACTTAAAGTAATTTATATATATTTTCTATTTTCTTTGTCAGAATGCTCCAGGAGGATCCAGTTCTCTTCCAACTGTACAAAGATTTAGTCGTCAGTCAGGTGATCAGCGCCGAGGAGTTTTGGGCGAATCGTGCCGGAGGTCTTAACAACAACGAGTCGACCGTTAATGGCAAACAGGAAGTTGGCATATCTGGAGCGTTCCTGGTGAGTCGATGAAAAACGGAAAGACTTCATTAAAGTTTAACTAACGAACTAAAGTTTTAAAATGTTTTTGTTCCACAGGCAGATATTAGACCTCAGACAGACGGATGCAACGGTTTAAGATATAATTTGACGGCTGATATTATTGAATCCATATTCAGAACATACCCTGCAGGTAATGTTAAACAGTCAACAGTAATTTGTGGGACATACTGTGACAAAATAATAGTAAATCTCAATTTCTTTTTCTTTTTCTTTTCTTACAGTGAAGGAGAAGTATCTGGAAAATGTGCCACATAACTTCACTGAGAAGGAGTTTTGGACTCGCTTTTTCCAGTCCCATTATTTTCACAGAGACCGCATCAGCCTGGGAACACAAGACATTTTTGCCGAATGTGCAAAACAGGATGACAAAGGTAAATGATGGATGTTTTAACCGTCATGTCTCTTTCCTTCATATACACTGTGTGTGTGTGTCACACGCAGGCATTAAGAATATGGCAAACCAGGGAGTGAAGAATCCTCTGGTGGACCTGCTCTCTTTGGAGGATAAATCGCTGGATGAGGTGAGACTTGTTTCTTCACTTCTGTCATGGTGAACTTCGAGTGTTGCCACAGTAACTATACAAAAATAAATCAGATTGCTGATTATTTACTTAAAAAGTAACATGGTTACTTTACTTATCACATGATTTTGAAAGCAACTAAAATGACAAGCAACACTCCCTTTCACCACAACTTTTTTTTATTAATCTCTACTATATTTTTGCAACATCAACGATGTATATAAATTTGAACTTGTATATATTTTTTCTAAAATAAGTAATTCAAGAGTCTCAATTTAAAAGTAGAAAAAATAATATAATCACAACACAAATGCTTTTGAATTAAACGTGAAGACAGACAACAACATCAAATGAATGGATAATCGGGTTCAGTATTACTACAAATATTTATGTAAAAGGTTACAGAGTAAAATTTAAAAAAGTTACAAGTGTAGGAACATCAAAGGGAAGTCTTTTATAAGTCATGGAAATGTGGTTCCCTTTGGAGTTGTAGTTAAAGAGCTATAATGGCACATGTTATTTTGTGTTAATTATCGTCCCTTGACCCACGTCTAGAGATCCTCCTCATAGAGATCTTTGTATTTCATCCATACAAAACGACAGAATGTTTCAGTATAAACAGGCTTGTAGTCAGTGAAGCTGTGACTAGAAAAAGGTAAGATTATTGTTCCAACGAGTTATCGTTTTCTGACTTTACCCTTGTGTTATCTCGGGGTCAAGGTGACCCGGTGCCACGAACAAAGATATGTTTAAGGTATCCCTTGTGTTGTCCCTATGCTCCACCACTGCATACTTACTTACTTGTAGGTCGGTGGGTCACCTTGACCCAGAGATAACACAAGGGTTGACATGAAAAAATAGAATCTTCCAATATCGAGCCAACTTTATGTCACCAGTCCAGTGCGTACGTGAAACTAACCGTCATATTGTTATCATGAACTCGAAATATTGACTGTATTTTACTTTTCAAACTCTTCTCCCACCATTGCTGTTGATATTGTTACTGGCTGAGTGTTCCTTATACTGCAAACATGACTTGATCCGTGCGTGACTTCACTCCCTGAAACACAAGACGACAATTATAGCTTTTCACTAGGTAAAGAAAACGTAAAGGAAAGTGAAATTGGTCAAATTAACTTCAGTCTAATTACTGGTTTTGAAATAACACGATAACGGCATCACTGATCTCACACCATTTAAGTAAAGATGCTGGTGATTTTTTTTAAATCGTTAGGGGGAAGATTAAAATAAGAGACAATTTACTTGGTCATGGAAGTTAAAGGTTCTGTCGTTTTTAAAGCCATACGCGTGTGTCGCAGGGTTACGGTGCTTGCACAGGACAACCATCAACTTCCAACAGGACCGTGAAGGAGAGCAGCAACCACGCCATCATCAAGCGCTTCAACAACCACAGTGCCATGGTGCTCGCTGCCAGCACACGCAAAAGGTACGAACGAAGACATGAATGGATGGAATCATTGTACATAAAATAAACTCTTTTTCTTTGACCATCTCAAAAGTGACGCACCGACCGACCAAGCAAGTGAAACTAGTAGTACAGACGGAAACTCGAGAGATTCTGATTTCTTCCAGCCTCCTTTGAAAAAGGTAAACTTGAATGATCCGGCACCATCTCTAACTGAGGCGATGACGACTAATCTTCATGCTGACTAACTCTGTAGGTGAAGTTACAAGAAGCTATCGAGTATCGGGATCTTCTAGTGGAAAATGGACCAAAAACGGTGGCGCTGAACCTTAAAAAGTCTGACAGGTAAGACATTGACTTCTTTAATTTAAGTATTAAAATAGACGATTTGGATTATTTTAGCTAAGTTTTGAAAAATGTTTTAATGATATTATATTTAAATTAAAATTTGAAAATGGAAAATAATCAAGAAGAATCAAAAATCTATCATCATGTTACAACAGATGTTACAATTGGCTTTGAATTGGTTTTAACTTAAAACGTGAATTTTTGGTCAATAAAGCCACTTTGGATTCTGAACAATTATTTGTTTATTTTGTTTTTTATAAATTGCTTCTTATTTTCTTCCTGACCTTTCAACGTGAATACCTTTTCTAAGTACAACTTGGATGTGCTAGCATGATGTGAGTTAAAGAAGTGCTAAAGATTTGAATTCCAAATTATTTCAAATTTTTGGTCCATAAAGTAGAAAAGAACAGATTTATGTCACGCTGCCTCCAGTGTCAGAACAGTGTAACTGCAATGTTGTGTAACCTCTTCTGTGTCATTGCTTAATACCACAACAAGATAAAGGTTCTCGATTTATCGTCCTGGTTGCTACACAACGTCCGTCAGTACTTGATATATAAACTATATATCCGACCCACTGCTGTAAAAGAGTTTGGTCTCATGCCAATCTAAATGTTTTGTAGTATTTCAAAGTTTCATTTTGTTTCACCTTATTTCCTGCAGGTACGCTCATGGTCCTGTTCCACTCCAGTCCCAACAGTACACGACGAGCCAGGAAATCATCAATTCCGTCAACTGCATCCAGCAAGAGATGTCCAATTACAAACCCAACCTCACTCAGGTGCGATCACAGTGTAGATTATTTGCTTTAACCTCACGCTCTGTGTCACTTTAAAATGTTCTTTTAATCCTTGAACAAATAGTTGAGTTGATTTACCGAAGACATTCTTTTTTGACAGGTGTTGACGAGTTCAGCGGCAAGTTCTGCGATCGCAGCTCTCTCTCCAGGAGGTCTCCTCATGCGGACTGGAGTGCAGCACGCTGTAAACCGTACGCGTTTCTCACCGTCCTCATCCTTATTTGTTATGTTTCATGCTTTAAAACTGCATCAATACCTCTTCAGAGATGGTTCCCCAAGACCTTCAAGGAGAGTTGAAGCATCTTTACGTGGCAGCAGGAGAGTTATTGAGGCATTTCTGGTCCTGTTTTCCTGTGAATACACCGTTTTTGGAAGAGAAGGTGACTCACAAAAACATATTATATTGGTAACATCACATAAATAAACTTTTTTTGACTTTATAATGAATTTGCAGCTATGCATTTTATAATTTTTAACATGCAATCAAGTGTTTTTTCTTTCCATCTTGGTTTGGTAAATTCATCAACCATCGTAAACTATCAGTTGTAATGCAATTCTATTTATTCGTTTTTATTCATGTGCTAGTATCTTGATTTCATTTTTTGCATCTGTCTTAAGATTGTATAAATAGTTGCCAAATATTGTAAAGAAAATTTAAAATTTGATTTTAAAGTCTAAATAAAAAAACTCTTCTAGGTTGTGGTGAATGTTTTTCATAATAAGCTTGTTGACCTAAATTCCTGTGTGCCGGTCAATAATAAAGATCACTTATTAACTTTCCTGTTGTTTCAGGTTGTGAAAATGAAGGCTAATCTGGAGAGATTTCAGATGACCAAGCTCCGTCCCTTTCAAGAAAAGATTCAGCGACAGTATTTAAGCACCAACGTAAGAATCCGAGAATCACTCGACTCCGTTCTTTCTTGTATCTGAAACGATGTCATTCCCTCGCAGCTCACTGGACACTTGGAGCAGATGTTGCAGACGGCCTACAGCAAGTTCCACGTCTGGCAAACCCGGCGCATGATGAGGAAAACCTGAGCTCACTAAATAGACGATGGAAGAGTATTATGGACTATTGGGCCGCGGAGCCCCTTCAGACTCTGTCGAGGAGCCAAAAGATCATGGAGTTCTTGTCGCGAGGAAAAGCGCTGCTACAACCCAAAACGAATGATGGACTGATTTATTAATGACTTTTATAAGTTTCATCAACTTTTCTTTTCTTTTTTAAGACATAAGTTGGTCCAAAGGAACCTTTATAAACAAAAAAAATGTGACCAAACTTTACGTGGAAATCAGAAACGGCTCTCAGGACAAACGATGAGAAGAATGGACGGCGAAGAAGTCAAGCAATAATGTAAAGAACACTGGAGCGCATTAATGTTTGCGACCCTAAAACATCGGCGCTGGCTCGGTTTGTCTGCACTTTCTATCTGCACTGTAGACCAAAATGTTGCTCTGAATTAAAGGAAATGTTCAAAAACTTTTTATTTAGCCTTTTATTTTGATAACAAAGAAAGCAAAATAAATCAATCTTAAAAATCATAAACCCTGAGATTTCATGTTGAATTAAAAAAAAAGTTTTGTAGAGAACATCTACGAGAATGTTTTATCTTTGTTTTTATTAAAGTTTTACTACGTTTTATGACTTTAAAAAAAGAATAACATTAATTTCAGTGACATCTGAGTCACAAGACTCGTCTTTATGACACGAAAACATGCTTGGCGCGAGTCATGCCCGGTTCGTTGACGCAGGAAGTCACGATCAGCTGAGGAGGAGAACAAGTCGGAAGTTGTCCGACCCTATGAGTCAGAGCTCAGTCAAAACACGGAGGCAGGTCTTGACTCACGCCGGGAGTGTGTGGCGAGGATTCTCCGACAACTATGCGGACATAAGGCGTAAATATCCGGGTGAGTTTCTCTTGACTCCGTGAACCGCGGGAACTGTCACCCAGCTAGCATGAATGCTAACACCCCGCTCATGCTATCTAGAGATAGTGTGTCTGGGTAGAACTGTCTGGACCTCCGAACGCTTAGTTCAAATAAACATTTAAGTGTCGTTATGAATTAAAATATTCTTGACGTGATGTTATAAACCTCTTCGTCGGTGTCAAAGGTGTTAGCCGCGACATCAGTCACCAGACTCGGTCTCGTGACGAGGCTGGACTCGCCCCTCTCTGGATGTTTCACTTACTTTCACTTCTTCATTGAATTATTTTTAAAAATCAATATATTTTAGCTATACAACATACAAATGTCTATTAAACTACACGGATTTCCCATAAAACTATAGTCACATATCGTCGCATAAGTTAATACAGACTCGCATGTTAAACTAGTTTTATTGTATTTTAAATTTGTCAACTACTTAATCTTTATAAAACAAATACATCTGACAAGGAGGCCTTTAGTGTTTGTTTAGCAGGATTTCCTGGGAATTGATTTTGTTTACTCTAGAGCTTTAACCTCAGAATGACACGTGTGTGTGTGTGTGTGCATGTGTGTGTGTGTGTGTGTGTGTGTACACATCTCATCTTTCAGTAGGTCTGTGTTTGACACACGTTGTAAGAGGAAGAATTCAATTACATTTAATTTAAAGTGTCAAATCATAACAAGATCTAAGAGAATCAACAATAAGTGAATCACAGTGTGACAGTAAGTAAGTAATATTTATTTATATAGCACTTTTCGAGACCAGGGTCACAAAGCGCTTAGACAATCAAAACAATACTCAAAAAAGTACATACTTTAAAGATCAAGTAAAGGTTATTTCTAAATTATTTTCTAGACCAGGGTCACGAAGCACTTGAACAATCAAAAACAATAAACAGTTAAAATATAGTGGTGAGGGAAAATGTCCCTTTAGGAGGCAGAAACCTCGAGCACAACCAGACTCAGTGTAAACTGCGTATATTTTATGTGACAACATTTAAATTCCTTACCAATTTCAACTAAGGCTCAATTTCATATCTTGATTGGTCTATCAGATATCTATGAAGGACAATAAATGACATCAAATAATAACGTCTGAATACCTGTCAAATAAGATAAATTATTTCTGATTTTATTTTTGACAAAGAGCAGTGCTATTACTATCTATATTTACATTTATTTATTTATACACTTTGACTTTTCTTTTTTTGTTCATTTAATTATTTATGTATTTTGGTTTTTCAGCATTAATTTATGTATTTATACATTTCCTCTTTTATTTATTAATTTATTTAGACTTTTTTTCTTTTATTTATTTAGACATTAGACATACAGAAAGGCACCATATTGTTTGGACAAAAATATAATTATAAATCATTTATTTATGTTGACATTTTGATATTTATTCACACACTTTTTAAATGTATTAAAACTTTTAGTTATGTTTTTTTTAAACTCTTTATATATTTATAATTATGTAATTTATAAGTTTTAGTCAGCTTTTAAAAAAACATGTATATGATACTACAACGAGTGGGAAGAGAAATAAATGTGAGTATTTTATAGTGTTCAAAAGACAATAATAACTACTTTTTACTGTTACTTAGATCTTTATCAATGGAATATGTGATAAAAATCATTGTGAACATTTTGGATATGATATGAATCCGTAAATCTATTAATTTGAGTTTAACACTTATATACTCTATATAGTCCCATGTCTTTCCTTAATCTCTCTGTTAATATCGGCTATTATTTTAGGAATACATGTGTAACAGAGTCATTTGTGAAGCAGCAGGCTGGACATTTTCTTAAAGTGAAGTCAGCAGTGTTCAATTTCTAGTGAATGTGCCACTGAGAAGTCACAAGTTGTCACATAACAGAAAGACTCGAGGTATGTGACTGATGTTGGTTCTCTCTCACTCTCAGTCGTGGAGGTTCTGCTGGGAAGATGTCGTCGGTTCCGGTCGTACCTGAGATCCACACTCATGTTCTGGCTGAGTTCGACTGCCTGGATCCACTTCTGTCCACACTACGTCTGGACTCTGGCAGGCTCAAGGTGGGTTTCACGTCTTTTTAGTTTCATCACATGTTCATTTTTCCATTGTTTTAGGCTTTTTTTCTTAACAATCAAAGCAAGTCACTTTCTTCAAAGTTAAAGGTTTTTTAAATAATAATAATAATACAGTACCGTTTTCTGTTCCATGTCTTGATAAAATGTATGAAAAAAATGTCTCTTAACTTGTCAATTATTATATTACATTTTTATTTTGTTGATACTTTGAGACATAAGATTTCTAAGCTTTGGAACGATCTTCCTCTCTCTTTGCACTTGATGGATCTACTGACTCCTTTAAGAAACATCTTAAGACGTTTCTATTTGTTCAGGCTTTTCCTTGAATTTCTCGAACTCCTGTGTTGTTCTCAGTATTATCTTGATCTTTAAAGTATGTACTTTTTTGAGTATTGTTTTGATTGTTTAAGCGCTTTGTGACCCTGGTCTCGAAAAGCGCTATATAAATAAATATTACTTACTTACTTACCTACATTTCGATCTTATATCTCCATTGCAAGTCGTGTATATATTTGTAAAACTGAGTCCAAATCCATGTTGTTTCTAATGTCCACTATTGTGTCACAAGTGCACCAGTTTGGCCGTGTCCAGGAAGTGGCTGGCGTTGGGAACATCTGCAGGAGGACTGCACCTGATTCAGAGGGAAGGCTGGAAGCAGAGACTCATCCTCACTCACAAGGTCAGATCTAGAGTTTCACATACATTTCAACCCAAAAATAGCCCCATTTTTCCTCTACTTAAACTCTCTTGTCTCTAGGAGGGATCCATTACTCACGTGGCCTGCTGCCCACATGATGAAGATTTCATAGCGGTTGCATTAAGGTATGCTTGAAAACTGGTCAGGGAATATTTTGCGCATCTGGTTTGTGACTGTCATACGAGGAATGCATTCAATTTCATTTTTTGTGTCAACATTATGACACACTTGTCATAAAAGCTGATTCTATTTGCATTTGTTTTACATATTTTATTCATGGCATTTTTTTTATATCTGACCTTGTCATTAAATCAACCGATCAATCAACTACCTGAAGGTTTTTTTTCTTTTTTCTCCTACTACTGTTTTCGGGTTTACATTTTTAATCAAGCTTTTCTGATTGAATCAGAACTTTCAGAGTCACTCATGCATGGCTGCTGCATGTTCTCTCTTCTTTCGGTTCCCTTTTCTCTCTTTCTTCTCTTAATTCACTGTTAGACTTGACCAGCTTTTGCAGAAACTGCCAATCCTGAGCAGTTTTTTTAATGTACCGGTAGTTGAGATAAAGTGAAACTTATATATTTTTAGAATGATTCACACGAAAAGTATTATTGTTAAATAAAAATAAACCGCTCGATTGTCCCAGTATTATCATCATAAAAACCTGTATTAAAGGATCAAGCTTTGTATCTATTTAATCCTTTGTCGTTTCTATGAATGTAGTTGTAAGTAAGTAAGTAAGTAAGTAATATTTATTTATATAGCGTTTTTCGAGACCAGGGTCACAAAGCGCTTAAACAATCAAAACAATACTCAAAAAAGTACATACTTTAAAGATCAAGATAAATACTGAGAACAACACAGGAGTTCGAGAAATTCAAGGAAAAGCCTGAACAAATAGAAACGTCTTAAGATGTTTCTTAAAGGAGTCAGTAGATCCATCAAGCGCAAAGAGAGAGGAAGATCGTTCCAAAGCTTATTTCAATAATAATAATGAATTGCTGTGGCTTCCTTGCGTCTCTGTGTCCAGTCACGGGCTGGTGGTGATCTGGGAGCTGCACTTGGAGCGACGAGGACGTCCGGAGAGAGTGAGCACGTCCTGGGAGCACAGAGGTCATGCTGTTACCGCCCTGTGCTGGGACACCAGCGTGCTCAGAGTCTTCGTCGGGGACTCGGGAGGCAAAGTGTCCTGCCTTCGTGGAGCCTCCTCCAAGCTTGGAAAGGTAAAGCCGACGAGTTTATTTTTAAAGTATAACTCACTAGGGGCCGGATAGAAACCACTTGTAATATCTGTGAGTTCTTCAGAAAACTTTGCTGCACAGTCCTTCACCTTTTAAAAGTTTAAAGTTTTTCACTTCATACTTTGGTGAATTACCGACAGGAAATAAAAACACATGACTAATAAATAAACACAAGGTCAAATGTAGTAGGTGTCGACTTGATAAGGTGTTTTAAGGGGTGAGGAGGGGGAAGGAATCCCAAGTCATTTTATGTGGCCTGACAGTTGTCTCAAAAGTAAAGAAAGTTTATATATATATATTTATATATATATATTGTTAAATAGTATATACTATATATGCTGTATAAGTGTGTACAAATCAAATCAGTTTTATTTTTATTCACTTTTAAAATGCAAAATATTTAATTTCTTAGCTAATTTTTGTGTTGCGATTAAACTTCCAACCGCTAGATGGCAGCAGTTAAAGGATCAATAATAATAATAATAATAATCTCTATTTATATAGCGCCTTTCTAGACCAGGGTCACAATGAGATAGGATTGGATATTAAGAGTATTCACTTGGATGCTTTTATATATATATATATATATATATATATTTGAATGTATGTATACTTGTAGAAGTTTAATTGTGCTTATTTAATGTCTTCACACCTGAGTTTGCTTGTTGTTTATGCTTTATACACATTTAATATTATTTTGAATATATGGTTTTGATTATTTTTCTCTGCCATTCTTTCCTCTTTCACTGCTATCTTAAATGTTTCAATAACTTTTGTTGTATTCAATTGTACGAGTTTGTTTGTTATAAAAAAGTAAAACCACTGTGCAAATGTATACATGATTGTATTATCATCAATAACATATTTGATTCATTCGTTTCTTTACTACTTCCATTAAAAGTCCAACATGTGCTTCCAGGGCTCTGCATTCGTCATATTTCCTGTGCAGACTGTTGCCACTGTGGACTCTAAAGTGGTTCAGCTCGGGTACCAAGAGGGTCGTCTGCTGGTGTCGTCTCTAAGCCGAGTCTATCTTTGTGACACAGAGAAGTGAGCGCCGAGACCTGAATGTCTGCAGACCCGATCACTAACTGACTCGTAACAAACCCTTTCAGGGAGAAGTTCTGGCGGGTCGGACACAAGGAGCGCGACGGCGAGTTCGGAGCTTGTTTCTTCCCTCAGAACAAAGGACTCCTGGCGGGTCAACCTCCTCTGCTCTACTGCGCCAGACCCGGCTCTAGAATTTGGGAAGCCAGTTTCAACGGTGACGTCCTGAGCACACATCAGTTCAAACAGCTGCTCGCCTGCACGCCGCTGCCTCTCATCACCTTCAGGTTCACTTGATTGTTCTCCCACGTGAATAAGATCAGTTTAAATAAAGTTTTTTTTGAATCGCCTGCAGAAACGAGCCGCACTACAATCAAAGCAACAGAAGTCCACAGTCGCTGGCTTTTCCCAAACTGCTCTACTTTGGGTAACTACCGTCATGACACTTGATATGAAACTGCATTTTCTCAAGAAACTTTATCTATTTATTGTTTTGTTTGTTAAGAGACCAAAATCTACTGACGTGGACGGATTCGGCCATATTTATCTTCACACCTCACAACGGCCAGGTTCTTCTGTGGACCGAAGTCAAAGGTTTGTTCGAGTCTGCATGTTAGTCAAAGTAAATACAAGAAGAATTGTACTTTAATCAAGAAAAAGACGTGTTTTATTACTCATTTTTAATCTTGACCGTCATCACCACAATGTCCATGACTGGATAAAAGGAATAAATAGATTATTTATTTTCTATCCTTTATTTCACTGGGGTTACTTTAGGCCTATAGCTCAGATGGTAGAGTGGTTGCCTGCAGTCCAAAAGGTTGCAGGTTCAATCCCAGCTCCAGACAAGCTTGTGTCGTTGTGTCCCTGAGCAAGACACTTTACCCTGATTGCTCCTGATGGTAGACTTGGCGCAGGTGTGCAGCCTACTCCCATCAGTATGTGTGAATGGCTGTCAAAAGCACTACCGAATTTCCCCTCGCGGGACTAATAAGGGATTCTAATGTTTGATGAAGAATTAGAATATTTAACTTTAATGGAAGGAAATAAATACATTGATTTTATTAAAATGTTTAAACTCTACTTGTGCGTTTTCATATTTGTAATCTTTATGATTAGAGAACCAATACATTGCAGGATAATATATTTACTGTATAATGTTTTTAAACCTCCTTTAACTGTTCGATTTATAACAAAAAACATCACATTGATTGGTCAAAGCAATTCCCCTGTTGCATTATGGGAAATGGTTTCTTTCTTTGTCCTTGATAATGACTTGATTGACAAGTTTCAAATTCATCCGTATTATCAGAGGCTATTAAAATCAACCTGAAGTTGCGAATAGAATTGTCTTTTATTGAATCCTCAGATCTGGTGGACGTAGTGACGTACCGCAGCGAGCTCTTCTGTCTGCACAGCAGCGGTCGTCTGTCCCACGTGTCTCTCTTGTCCGCCGAGCGATGTGTGGAGCGGCTGCTGCGCCGCGAGTCCTGGCTGCTGGCCGCTGCCGTCTGCGTCATGTTCCAGCACACCATCATCACCAGCAGGGTGAGGATGCGTTCAAGCGCTGCTCTCAGATGTTTAAGATATGCTGCCAATGTCAACAATTATACACACACATCCAGAATAGTCAGAGGCTTTTCCTTGATTTTTCTGGAACTCCTGTTGTGTTATCAGTTTTATCTTGATCTTTAAAGTATATACTTTATTGAATATTGTTTTGATTGTTTAAGCGCTTTGTGACCCTGGTCTGGAAAAGCGCTATATAAATAAAAATTACTTACTTACTTACTTATGTAGAAGTAATTCATTGAATGTATTTGAAGGTGGACAAACAAAGTTTACTGGTGTAAAAGGTAATTGATACACTTTTTAAAGATGTATCAATTTTCAACAGCACTGTATCTATAAAAAAAAATGTGTTTTTTGTATCTTGTTTGCTTTTAAATATTGTTTTATTATGGTAATTTATATTTCAATAAATTGTGTACAAATCATCAAATATTTGTATTTACAATTAACATGCAAATATTTACAATGTTAATATTTGTGTTGCAATTAAACATCTGACTGCAAGATGGCAGCAGTCATTACTTCGTCTGCGGCTTAAGAAACAATGAAATCCTGTGAGATCCCAGCGATGACTGAGGACGAGAGGATACAGTGGACTCCAGCCGCTTTTAAAGCTGATGTTTGGACATATTTTGGTTTGAAAAATAATGAAAGTAGTTACAACTTCGTCAAGAGTCATGTGGTCTGTAAATTCTGCAACACCAGAGTCAAGTACTTACGAATACTACGAATATATCCTTGTTACTACAGTTAAAACAGAATACAGAATACTGCCATTCTTCCTCTTGGTAAATAAGTAAGTAAGTAAGTAATATTTATTTATATAGCGCTTTTCGAGACCAGGGTCACAAAGCGCTTAAACAATCAAAACAATACTCAAAAAAAGTACATACTTTAAAGATCAAGATAATACTGAGAATAATCATTTATTTGGCCCAGAACTTGGTCAAGATTTTGTCTCCTTGTGTGTTTGACGCTCCTACACTAAAGGGTTATATTTAAGGCGTAGATTACGACATACAATTACACTTTAAGTGAATTAAGTATCATATGACAGTATGTCTGGTTACAGATGGTGTGGAGTTGGAACTCTTTCTCTGCCTCATAAATGAGCCAAGTGTGTTTGTGTTTGATTTTAAAAAAAAATCCAGGCCAGGAAGTCCACGCCGATTGACCGCCTGGAAAACCTCAAGTCCCAACTCAGCACCAGCGCCAACCACCAGCTGTTGGGTCAGCTGGAGGAAGTGATCGCCAAGCTGGAGCCTCTGGACTCTGCATCCAGCAGCCGCAGAAGCAGCATCTCCTCTCATGCGAGTGTCCACAGTTTGAAGAGCTGTTTGCTCGTGTGCTTGTATCGCTAACACATGAATTGATCTCACAGGACAGCTTCAACGTGCTGGACTGTGGAATCTACCGCGTGATCAGCCGCAGAGGAAGTCAGTCGGACGAAGAGACCGGCTCGTTCATCAATCACTCCATGTCGGAGGAGGAGCGGCTGAAAGATTTTAGTTTCGTTCAGGACGACGATCAAGTGGATCCTGGTAAGATCAGGACGTTGAAGTCTGTAGGAACAAGAAAAGACAAGTTTGTTTGTTTCCTTACTAAGCACCATTGATCAAGTGTTGTGTAGCTGCAACTATCTTGTGCCACAGATGTGTTTAGACAAGAGGAATATCAGGTTGTGTTGGATGTTATTTTTAAGTTGTATCCTTTCTTTATTAGATTTATGGATTTTCAGTTTTCATTAAGAAGATTTCCTTATAATACCTTAGAAAACAATTGACTACATCAGTGGTGGACAGTTCAAATTCCTCAGGGGCCACATTTTATATAGTGAGGGGACATAGAGCACAAAGTAGAGAGAAACAATTGTTATTTTACTGTTGTTTATATAGCTTTAATATTTTTTAGACTGATATAAAAACACCTTAATTTCAAATATGGTTCAAGTTGACCATGTGAAAACAAATAAACTTTGAAAATGGGTATTTTCTGAGATCTCAAATAAATAAATAAATGATTCAACCTTAAAATAAAAGAAAATTCCTTAAAATAAACGTTTCTTATAGTTTTACAAAAAAGTGTCAGCATTTTGAAAACTAAACTCTTTGAAAAAAAACAAAATTTTTTCATTCGCAAAGGTTTGAAAAAAAAGCTTAAATGAGCTTTCTTAATAATGGATACAAATTATGTTCTAAATAAAACATTTGCATATTTACCCCTGCCAAGGAGATAAATATGTGTGTTGAAATTGAATGTTAATTGTGTTTCAAATGTTAAAAAAGGTGTTGAGAAAAATAACCTTGTATTGGAATCTTTTTTACACTTCAGTTTATGAGAATAAAAACTATATTTTTGTCAGTTTTCTGAAGTTTCTTTTCTCTGAAGACGTAACTTATTTCATTGTTGTTTATATATCTTTAATATTTTTTAGTGTGATATAAAAGCACTGTCATTTATTCATTTATTTATTATTCATTTTAAACAATTCCCCGAAGGAGACCTCCTGAGGGATCAATAAATAAAGTTTTACCTTATTTCAAATATTCTTTTGAATTTGCGTAAATCGCTTTAAGAGGAAATAAATAATTGCAAAAATGTAGAGCAAAAGTCCTAAAACAAGAACCCTATAATTGTTCTCATCTTCATAAAGACAGTAAATGGTCACACTTTTGTCTCTTCTAGATTAGTGACTCCACAAAGACACATTGTGATGGAAGTTATATAGAAAAAGAATGTTGTTTTTTTTAATAAGACATCATATCTTGATACTTTTCCTTCTTTCCTGTGCCATTGAATCACGCACACATCACCATCCTGGTCCTTTTTTTTTTTTTTTTTTTAATCGTTTGTTTCCCTCCGTCAGTCGCCCAGTTACTGCTTTTCTACTTCTCCACCTCATCACACCTTTTGTTTGCTCCATCCATCTGTTGGCCTTTGTCCAAAATTGTGGTTTAGATCTGCACAACCATGAGCGCATGGAGGGAGTCCGGTCCGACCAGGGCCTGCCGTTCCACCTCCCGCTCTCCTTCCGAGCGAAGCCTCCTCGCATCGCGCTGCAGGCCGTCAAAGACAGGTGAAGGAACGTCTGACAGATGAAACGCTCAGTCTCTCTTCCTCTTTCCTATGAACCCGACATGTTTGTTTCACCCTCAAGACTGAAGAAGATCTCGCTATGTGGTTGGATTCTCTCTCTCCTCAGTGTTTCTAGTTTTGTGAAGAAGACCACAGAGAAGATCAACACCCTCCAGATGAACTCTGACCTCCGGCCGCGCCCCGACCTCGCATCAGGAGAGACATCGGTAACTGCTGCGACGTTCACGGAGGAGATCGAAAATGAGTGAGTGAAACATCTTTTTTTATACTTTTGTTTTTTTTTGTGTGTAAAACATCTAGAGGTACATTAAATAAACTATAATAAACAGTATTTTCCTGTTGCAGTCACTAGTATTAAGTTCTGAATACATTTGGTCTGAGGAAGTTTATCAGTGCGTTGGATTATTAAATGATTTAATTTAGCATTTTTAATGATTCAACTTTTGTTTATTTAACATGTGCATTTTTAAAGCATTCAACTATTTTTTTAAATAATCAAATGAAATCATTTCTTTATTGATATGTTAAATTCCTTATTATTTTAAATAATCTCAATATTGAAAAGTGTAGTTTTTGTAAATGACTGACCTGCACCACAGTTCATGAGGGGACTTCTCTGGGTCTGCAGGTCTTACGATGAGATGTCCAGCACGGAGGCGGACCTGCTGGAGCTCCGGTCCGCCACAGAGAGAGCTCTGTGAGTACCGGACCCCCAACATGTCTCCTTTTCTGGCCCTGCTCACGTTTTTGATCCGACAGGCGGCAGACTCAAGATCCAACCATCCTCCTGGATCCCGTCTGTTTGAAAGAGGCTCTGCTGGAGTGGGTGCCGGTCCTGGAGCGAGTCCTGGGTCCCACAGAGAGTTCTTTGTCTGCCTCGGGCTCCTCGGACGTGGACGCGCCTGAAGAGCGGCGCTGGGATAAAGACGCCCAGACGTCCTCGGGACAGTTTGAAGATGCTGCCGTCCCGGAGGAGTCAGAGATCCCGCCACGGCTCACCGAGGACGATCAGACCAGCGTGACCCGGATCAACACACCAGAACTGATTCGAGCGGTTCCTCCTGCGTCTTTACCATCAGACCTCCAGGCGGATCTGACTCAGCTGGCCACACTCCACATAGAACTCAGCTGCTTCGGCAACCAGCCCGAGAGTCGAGAGTTGAGCTGCGACACATTCCTGCGTCGTTACTTCTTCCTGCTGGACCAGGAACGCGTCGGACGGATGACTCTGCTCTGCCCCCTGCTGGAGGTGAAGCGCTCCTTCATCGAGGCCATGCTCGGTGAGACTCGTCAAAACAAATGTTAAATATGAACTTCCGGTTTCCCGTTTTTGTTGATTTCAGTTCAACCAACCTTTGCTTCTTTACCGAGGACTGAGGTTCAAGTCTGTGAATTAAAAAATAAGTTATGTTTACTAGGTCAACATTACGGCCACAACGTGAATGGCTTAAATATCGAAGTTTGGGGGAAAAAAATGCTAAAAATGAATGTTTATTAAAATGAATATAATGTTGCAAAACCAAAGTTCCGGTCTAAGTGAACACAAATAAACTTTGGCGAAACTTTGAAAATGAGATTTTCTGAAATGTTAAAAAATCTGAAAAGAAAAATCATTTTTTCCGATCATAAAAGAAAAGAAAAATTCCCTTAAATTAACATTTCTAATAGTGTTTCAAAAGAAAGATCTTTTATTCTTATAAGGTTTGGAAAAAAAAGCTTAAAAAAAATGAGCGTTCTTAATAATTGATCAAAATTATATTCTAAATAATACATTTGCATATTTACCCCTGCCAAGGAGATAACTATGTGTGTTGAAATTGAATGTCTATATAATGTTGTTTTTCAAATGTTAAAAAAGGTGTCGAGTTATAAAGAAAAATAATCTGGAATCTTTCTTACACTTTTATTAGATTAAAAATATTTTTGTCAGTTTCCTGAAGGTTTCTTTTCTCTGCAGACGTCACTCAGTCCAGTAAAGTAGTGGAGGTGATTCAGAGAGGAGACCTTCAGAGGTCGCTACGTTTTCTGAGGGAACTTCAGCCCTGGAGCTCCCCGTCTCTCCTGGCACACCTGCACAGGTAAACACTCTGCCCTGTCGGCGCACGTGCGGGTCTGGATCACGAGTCTCTGTCCAGGCTGTACGAGAAGCACGGGGAGGCGGCGCTGCGATCCATCCCTCAGTTCCACCCCGCCATCACCCCCGCCGACGTCACCCTCATGGCTGGACGCCGCCACTTCCTGGCGTACCTGGACAACCTGGTGCAGGCTCAGCCCGAGGACGACAGGTGTCACTCTCGACTTCTCTCGACTCACTCGGGACGAGTCGACTTTGACGTCTCGTTCCGTCGCAGGTCGTCGTTCTTACGGTCGCTCCTCGAACCACAGTCGCTGCAACACGATTGGCTGGAGCTGGCGCTTACCCATGATGCACCACAGCGATGTGACACTATGACCTCGGACGGACAGCCCAGGTACGAGTCCGTCGTCCTTTTTGTTTTTTTCGAGGCATTTTCTTCCCAACGTCTGGCGCCCCCTGCAGGTGGCACTCGCATCGCTTCAGCTGGGGATACGGACGCCTGCTGTCGCTGCTGATCCAACTTCCTGCAGACTTGACCTCCAAGCAGAAGATGGCCGACAGCTGCCGCAGTCACGGGTACCAGAACCGGGCAAGTCACCCAAATGGATCCAGAAGTCACTCTGGCTGTGGTGTGTTCAGGTACTGGACGGGTTACCTCGCGCTCTGTCGGCAACTGCAGCTCCGCCCGGAAGCGTTCTCCACCGTCTGTCTGCTGGACGACATCACTCTGTTAGAGGAACCTCAAGGTGGGTCTACGCGACGCAAACCACAAGTTGCCAGACGGAAACACGTTTGTCGCTCCAGGCCTGAAGCCGGAGTCTCTGGACGAGTGGAAGCTGCTGATCCGGTTGTGTCGGGGGGGCGGCGGCGCGGGGTCACAGGAGTCCACGGGGATGAACGGAGGAGGTCCGATGATGAACGGTTCCGCTGACGGCAGAGGGAAGGTGGACCTGGAGAATCTGACCTTGATGCTGGCTCAGACCGTCGGCCCCGATCGGGCTCTGGAGGTCCTGAAGGAGTGCGAGGTCCAGATGGTGCTGTCGCCTCATGCCAAGCTGGTGTGTGAACTGTTGAGAGTGACTGAGAAGAGGCAGCGGTGAGTGGACGACACTTGACTGTTGTGAAGGCATGAAGGACCAAGAATAAGACAATAAATGACACGTTTAAAATGTTTAGCATTTTGGTTTATAGCATAATTTTAAGGTGTAATTACGTCAAAATAAAATTGGCAAACAAAATTGAATTTATATTATTCTTCTATCTATCTTTATTAAAAAAAACAAGAACATGAAACTATGTTCAAAAATGTTGTTTTTTTTATTTTCAAAAGTTTTCTAATTCTCTCAATTTATATATAAATTATAGGAACAAAATGCTTCAATAAAAAGGACAAAATAAGAACAAATGTCAGAAATATTTTATTGCACGATACATTTTTTTTATCTTTGAATCTTAACGTATGTTTCGTTTACTTATTTCCTCAATAACATTCTTTTCTTCTTCTTGCTGACATCCTCACCTTTTTATTTAATTTATACATTTCTTTTTAATAACAATGAATTTTATTGTTCGTTTTAATGTTTATTACTATAATGATATACATTTGAATGAACAGAATTTACAAAAGTTATCTTTCATTATTACATTTTTGTCTCACGGTTCCCTCATTGAAACGTCTGACCAGAAAAACTATCCAGAGTTTCTTTTAGACACGTTTTATACATTAAATAATTAAGTTCACGAACAAGAAATCTACGACACACCGGTCGAGACCACGATGAATAAAAGGTGACGATTCTTTGTTTGTGTTCCAGGGCGACCATCCAAACCATGTTGGAACGATGCGATCGCTTCCTGTGGTCTCAACACGCCTGAGAACCAACAGAATCATCAACACAAAGAAAAGCTGCAGAATAATTTATTAAAGGTGAAACTATGATGTTTGACGTTTGCACAAATCTGTCAGTATTGTTCCGTCAAACCGAGTTTTAACCTGATATTTGTCAATAAAACGTGTGAATTTAATCTGGTTTCAAACTGTCTCTCATGTGATTCCGTTGCTGCTCATCTATTGGTCGGTTCTTGATGAAACACAATCCCTCCTGAAATATCACTTTCCATAGAATACTGATGAAAAGCTCAGAGGATTGTTGTATTTGAACACACACACACACACACACACACACACACACACACACACACACACACACACACACACACACACACACACACACACACACACACACACACACACACACACACACACACACACACACACACACACACACACACACACACACACACACACACACACACACAGGTGAAGATGCGCACGCACGCACACACGCGCACACACACACACACACACGTGGCTCAGCAGAGATAATAATGTTAATAAGAAGTTAATGAAATGTTACTGAGGACTTGTGTGATGTTATCTCACACCTGGAGCTTCAAAGAAACATGTTCTGAACATTTCATCACCAGTTGCTCTTCTCGCTTCACAGAAGTTTGTTTTTCCTGCGACTGTCGCACAACACGCCTCACAGGTGCAGCTGAGAGTAATAGAATAAATACTTTTGTCATTTTACGCTCTTTAAAGTTAATGTTCATGTTTGTTCTTCACAACTGGGAGTGATGAGGATCAGCTCCTCTTAATCTGAGAGTACATTCAGCTCTTGTCAACATATTAGCATCACTCAGTGATTTAAAGCCAAAATATACCATTTTTAAATATAAAATGTAAAGATGTTAATAATAATAAAGCTTCAAAGGAAACGTATTTCAGCAAGATTTCCATTTAAATCTCAACATAATTTCCAAAACAATTGTATATTGGTTTTTAATATCATTTTCACCTACAGTACCTGTTTATTCTATATTTGTATTTGCTTTATTTTGAGGTTGTGTTTTTTCTCTCGTCAGACCATTTTAAAGAAAGATAAGATATATAAATTAATCTTAAATAAGAAAATAAACTCAGTTGTATTTAATGTAGTTGAATTAACATTAAAAAAAGCTTATTTTGATTCTTTTACCTTTCTTCTTCTACAGCATTAATCATAAAAGTGTCCTTTGGGTTTTCTCAGTTAGTTCTTCACTAACTAGAATAACTAACATCAACCGTTCAATGTTACTTTGTTTTTTCGTCAAAATGGATCGACTGCCTCACCCAGGATTTGAACCCATAAAACCCACCAAAGAAACATCTTTCCAGGATTTGAACCCATAAAACCCACCAAAGAAACATCTTTCCTCGTTAAAGCTGCACTCTGAAAGAAAAAAGATATTGTTTCTGGCTCCCCCCAGTGTCAGAAGAGTGCAATAACCTGGAACCTTTGTTGGCACATATCTGCATCCGTTTGTTGCAAATTAAATTCATTAAGTATTTAATTCATTATTTAATTATTCTTTTTTAAGTCAGTTTAACATTTTATCTCCCTGATCATTAAAAAAAAAGTTAGTACTTCATAAACAGCGTCTCTGACCCACTACTTTAAAGTTTATGATCACATGACCCTCAGAGACACTACTGGTGGGTTTTCCAGAAAATGTCACACAGTGAAGAATATCATTAAATTAAGCTGGAAAGTTTTTACTACACAAGTAGTTAAGTATATAGAAATACAAGTCAAAATGTTACATATTACTGCTAAAATACTTATTTATAACCTCATGTCGAGTATCTGTCAATAGTTCTACTGGACTAGGGTTGGTCTACGAAGTTGATGTAATAGGTTATGAGGTCGAGTCCGGTGTTTGAAGTGGAGGTTCTGTCACCAGAGCGACAGATAAGAGGATTCTGCACATACCTGTCGGTGTATAAATGGCAGCATCTCAGAACAACCCACCTGGTGACGCCGGCCTCAGCAGGACGAGATGGTCAGTTGTTCCGTGTGACTTCCCAATCCTCACAGGACTGATGGACTCTGGACCGGTGGTGAGATCTTCTGCGTCTTATCCTTTGGAATTTCAGGGTTTTGAAGACGTGTGGTTTCAGGTGTCTCTGCTGGGACTTTCCCTGGTCCTGGTCTCCTTGCACGCATCCCTGAGCAGCAACTGTTCAGGTAGGATTTCAGGTCAGCGATGCTGAACTTTAGAGCTCACTGGATCTTCGCTTCCAGGGACGCTGTATCTAGGATCTGCGTTCGTGCAGGAGGCTCTACACCAGGCCATCCGGCTGACTGACGCCGCTTACGCCCGCTCTGGTGACAGGTGAGATCACTGCGCCCTCATGGTGGGTTCAAGGTCGCACTGATGGACGTGGACCCTCTCAGGGTGAAGAAGTCCGTGTCCGAGGGAGGGCTGCGGCCCAGTGATCTGCTGGCCCAGTTCAAACAAACCGGATCCAGAACCAGGACTCAGATCAGGGCGGCCGAGCTGCTGGACAACACGGTGGAGCTGATCCGGGAAATGGTCTATACCCACACCATGGCTCAGCCCGACCCGAACGGTACTTTCATTGTCAACGACAGATATCGGAGTGTGCCGGGATCATTCACGTGGACCTGTGTTTTCCTTCAGACCTGCTCAGTGACGGCGACGTGCAGGATCTGCTGCAGGTGACCGGCTGCTCCGCGGAGCTGCTGAGACCCAACTGTCCCAGCGACTGTCTGTCTGAGCGCTACAGGAGCCTGTCGGGCGACTGTAACAACAGGTGAGCGTGATCTACGCTTCATCTATGACATCATCACGTATGTCAACATATAGTAAGTAATTTTTATTTGTATAGCGCTTTTCCAGACCAGGGTCACAAAGCGCTTTTACTTTAAAGGTCAAGATAAAACTGATAACATAACAGGAGTTCCAGAAAATCAAGGAAAAGCCTGAACAAATAAAAACGTCTTAAGATGTTTCTTAAAGGAGTCAGTAGATCCATCAAGCGCAAAGAGAGAGGAAGATCGTTCCAAAGCTTAGGAGCAACAGTCTGGAAAGATTTCTCTCCTCTGGTCCTGAACCGTGTGCGAGGAACCATCAGTAGATTCTGATCCACAGACCTCAGAGCCCGAGCTGGGGTGTAAGGCTGGATCAGATCACTGATGTAAGGAGGAGCTGACGATGAATAGATCTGAACCAGAATTTTAAAGTTGATCCTGAAAGAAACTGTAAGCCAGTGAAGAGTTTTAAGGATCAGAGAAATGTGAGTTCTTCTAGTGGAGCTGGTCATAGATTAATCAACATAATGGAGTCATACTTGTAACTGTTCTCTGCTTGGCAGAGATATGTGTCGTTTCGGTGCTTTTCTAGTATTGTGTTTCAAATGTTACAAACTTTCTCATTTAATGTAACCATAATATCTCTTTTTTTTTTTACATATATTTATATCTTTAAGCTTTCGAACTGCAGATACGTAAGGTAAGGTAAGGTAAAACTTTATTGATCGAAATTGTTTTTTACCAATAGCCAGCAATTTTTCATAAACAATAAAAAATAATACATAAAAAATAAAATAAGAAGAACATAAAGAGGAAGAACAAGATAACACAATCTAAGTCTAAAGATAAAGACAAAAAACATAGGAGAAAACAACAAAGACAAAGGATACAAAGACTAACATAGAACAGAACATCCAGATACTCTCACTCCACTCCTGCCCACAAACTCAGAATTGTACACATGCACTTGTAAATACATTTTTATCTTTAAATGAGATCAGATCTTTCAGTTTTCATTCCTCGCCCTCACCCTTGATTGTTTGTCAGGCAGCCTTCCTAATATTCCTAATAGTCCCAGTTAAGGGTGAAGTCAGGAATCTTCGCTCACGGCCTGCAATGTCACCTCCACAGAAAACATCCACGATGGGGCGCCGCAAACGTACCATATTCACGCTGGTTGCCTCCAGAGTATGAGGATGTCTGGGGGATGCCAAAAGGCTGGGACCCCACTTACACCTACCACAACTTCAGCCTTCCTCCGGTAAGAACGGTCGTGACATCATCACGGTTGACGGCAGGTTCACCGGCTTCGTGACCCGCAGGTGCGACTGGTGTCTCAAGAGGTGCTGTTCACCCACAACGATCACATCGCTCTGGACTCCTCCTTGTCGCACCTGCTGGTGGAGTGGGGCCAGTGGATCGACCACGACTTGGTGTTGACCCCTCAAAGCCCAAGCACGTCCGCCTTCAGGACCGGAGCGGATTGCACTCGTACCTGCAGCCGGGACACACCTTGCTTCCCGATCCAGGTGTGATCACACGACCAGCTCTCTCGACGAAATATGAAGTTGTTAGTAACGCGTAATTATACAAATGCAGATCCCACATTCAGACCCTCGCAGGGACCTCCAGAGTTGCATGCCGTTCTTCCGCTCGGCCCCCGGCTGCGTGGACGGTCTCCTGCCACGTCACCACCGGGAACAGCTCAACGCCATCACTTCGTTCGTGGACGCCAGCATGGTGTACGGCAGCTCCGTCGGTCAGGCCTCCGAGCTCCGGAACCACTCGTCACCGGAGGGCTCGATGGTTCTCAACTTGCAGCACACGGATCATGGACTGGCTTACATGCCCTACATGCCTCGACAGCAGACCCACTTTGACCCATGCGGACCTCGAAACTCCACCCACAGATCATCACTTCAGGACAACAGCACATCATGTTTCAAGGCTGGTGAGTAAAGAGAGAGTTTGCTGTTCCCTGCTGACCATTGTTCAAGGTTTACAGGCATAAATCATTTTTTATATTTAAAAGATTAAATAGTCCTTTCACAAAATGGCAATTTTGTAGTTGGATCCTTGAATGTGCGCTGTGGCTCAGAGTCATTGTTGACAGGAGATTCAAGAGCGAACGAGCACCTAGGGATGATTGCTCTGCACACACTATTCCTGAGAGAGCACAACAGGCTGGTCAAAGACCTGCAGCATCTGAACCCTCACTGGAGTCCGGACACCCTCTATCAGGAAGCTCGAAAGATCTTAGGAGCCGTTCACCAGGTGGGGTTAAGCTCGTTCCTCTGTGCGACACCTCAAATCTTACCTGATTCATGGCTCTCTCTAGATCCTCACCTGGGATCACTACCTGCCCCACGTCCTCGGACAGAGTGCCCTCACTAGTCTGATGCCTCCGTACAGAGGCTACGACGACTCTGTGGATCCCAGCATCGCTAATGTTTTTGCTACTGCAGCATTTCGCTTTGCACACGTTACCATCCAGCCAACGGTGTCCCGCCTCGGGCCAGGATACGCCGCTGATCCCAAACACCCGTCGCTTCCTCTGCATCACTCTCTGTTCGCCTCCTGGAGAGTTGTTCAAGAAGGTAAACGATAGTCTTGGGTTGTCTAGTGTGAGGTGACATGTTGGTCCTCTCCCGGTCTTCAGGTGGTATTGACCCGGTGCTGCGTGGTCTGTTGCTCTCACCAGCGAAGCTTCAGACTCCAGGTCGGATGATGGTCGAGGAGCTGACAGAGAGGTTGTTTCAGGCACAGGGTGGGATGCCTTTGGACCTCGGGGCTCTGAACCTTCAGCGGGGGCGTGACCACGGTTTACCAGGTACGTTGTAAATGTTTCCTCACACGTGCTGCACATCATCATCTCCCTTCTAGGTTATGGTTCATGGCGAAGACTTTGCGGTCTGTCTGCCCCCAACACGACATCCCAGCTGGCTAACATCCTCGGGAACCAAACCCTTGCCCAGAAATTCCAGAAGCTTTACGGGACACCTCACAACATTGATGTGTGGGTCGGCGCCATCTCCGAGGCGGCTCTACCAGGAGGCCGGGTCGGGCCTCTGCTCGCGTGTCTGCTGGCCAGACAGTTCCGAGCCTTGAGAGACGGCGACAGGTAGACGGTTCACATGGTTCCTGCTCCAGTCCAAACAAACATTGGGATCTTTGCATTGGCAGGTTCTGGTGGGAGAAGGAGGGCGTCTTCACCTGGGCTCAGAGAGAAAGTCTCCGCTCAGTATCTTTGTCCCGCATCATTTGTGACAACAGCCATATTGCACGTGTTCCTGTCGACCCTTTTTCACGCACAGAGAACCCAGAAGCCATGTTGTCCTGCTCCAGCCATCTCATCCCGCATCTTGAACTCGCAGCATGGAAAGAACCAGACTCAGGTGGGGAAGAAAGTCAGGTGCTCCGATGAGAGCGGTGAACTTTTTCATCACTTGTACTCTACAACCGCAGATCCATACTGTGGTCCAATCCCCATGATTCCTTCTGGATATTTTCTACTGTGCAACTCCAAGATCATCTATCAGTGTCAGTCTGGATTCAAGCTGCAGGGTTCATCCAGCGTCAGCTGTGACGTCTCCAGTAGGCAGTGGACTGCCCCTCCAACGTGCCAAGGTACAGTCTCTGGGGTATGGGAGAGGGAAAATCCAAAATGTGAAACCAGTTCTGTGAAGTTTTAAGGAATCAGTCATCTCTTCAAACCACATCCTCATATGTGTCACGGTTGCACAAGCCAAGCTTTACCAAAGAATAAACAGTCAGCAGAACAAAGCCCATGTGGTCAGCACATTCGTGTTTCTGTACGTTTTAGAAAATATGAGAAACTGATCATCATAACAGCTGGTGGAGGTCAATGACCATTGTGCTTCTAGACCACCAACACGGTTTAAAGGTTGAATCATATCAGATTTATCTCAATAATCCTCAGTTCAAACAACACTGTATAAGAGCAAAGAAAAACAAGTCCCAGCTTAAAGTTAAAAAACTTCTTTTTAACAGGCAGATACCTCAAGAAGAATCAGACACCAGGGGTGTTGGTCACCTGGTGTTTGGTTATTTGCTGAAGTGACTTTTCTTTTCAGATGTGAATGAATGTGAAGACCAGGTTCCTCCGTGTCCGCAAGACCAGGAGTGTATCAACCTGCCAGGTTCCTTCACATGCACTGGTTGGTTTTTATTCACATTCCATCAGACTTTCAATCCAGAATCAATCCTCTTTGTTCCGATCCAGAGTCGTCCTCATCGCCCGTGTCTTTGATCGTCGCTGTGATCTGTGTGATCGGTGGAGCCGCTGCACTGCTGATGCTCATGCTGTGCTATCGAAGGTACAAAACGTCGTCTCACGTCTCTTTTCTCTGGTGATCTCACACTCCTACGATGCATTTGTTGCAGGCATTTCCCCAAAAAAGGAGAGCTGGTGCAGAGGGACTGTTGCCAGAGGAAAACTTAAGAGTTCAGACGAAATCCACTATTTTGTAATAAAAACTATACACTCAGTAATGTCGTGATGTTATTTAAAAGCTCAACTTCAGCTTTTACAGGTGGCGTAAATATTTTCAAGCAACGCACTCTTTATTTTGTCCCTCCATTCTACTGTCCTATGGTTTCTTTTTTCATTCATCTTGACTACACTTACAATAAAATATTATTTTAAGACATCGCCATAGAAACAGCTTATTTCAAGGGTAAATGAGTAAATCAATTTTATTTTTCATTCTTTATTTACATTTTTTTCTGCAGTTTGAAATAATTTAACTATTACTTCATTTTCCACATGTTTAATTACATTATTTTTCTTTGCTCGTAAACCTTTTTTAATCCTCCATGTCAAGAGTCCCAACAAAATGTATTATTTTATTTTTATTTTTATTTTATTATTTTTGTCTAAATTATCCCAAATATTTACTTGTTGATCCTAAATAACTTGACTCTAGAGATACTTCAATTAAGTAGTTATTTAAATCATATCAGCATTTTAAAAATATATATTTATCAAAAACAAATGGAAAAATCTTGATACAAAAGCCAAAACATATTTTCTGTTGCACCTTAAAAACCAATGGAAGTTTTCTGTGAGTAAAATTAAGATTTAGAAGTCGATAAAGACATTGTATTTAATATGCAACCTGTACTGTGACTCACAGCTCACTCACTAAACTTCCAGCTAACACAAGTCATGAAGCTTTTTTCTTACGTGGCCATAAACGCAACAACAAGCTCACAACGTTACCCTAACACCGGGAAAAACCAAAAAGCTTTCAGGAATGCTCCACAAACAGATTTCCGAGCGCAAAGCCTCTCTGAGCAGGACGCTCGCTCCTTCCTCCGTGTGGGTGTGTGTCAGGAGTGTTCAAGAAATGGGTCTTTGTGTCACTAACCTTGTTGTTCCGCCACTGAATGTAATCTCAGTGAGTCATCACTAACCTGTTTATCTGCTGCTGTAAATCAGGACGCAGGACAAAGGTGACGTTTGCAGGCCTGGACTTTTTATTGGAGCGTTGAGAATGAAGCGAGGATTTGAGATTCTGGCTATGAAGCGTATATTGCACTTGTTGACATTATTCTTCATGATCACCTTCAAAATACATTTCATTGTTAATATACAACTTTACAGGGAGGAGTTTACAGAGTTCTGTAGCGTACACTTCTGAAGCAAAAGGTTAAACCATGGAACTAAATCAGTGCCATCAGAATATTCACTTTAACATTGTTGAACTTATTAAATCACTTAAGCACTTAATATTTATTTTTTAATAATTTAATTGAACCATTTCTATATAAAATGTTTTATTTAATAATTAAATTTAAAAAAAAAAGGTTGAAAGGCTTTTAATTTGAACTTAACAAAATGAACCTGATATTTTTCTAACACATAGATTATATTCTAATTCCTATAATAAAAAATGAAATCTACTTAATATTCATACATTTTCTTCTTTAAGTTCAATATTGTATGGTGGTGTTATTATACACTTTACCTTATACTTTTTATATTGACTATAAAAGGCTATGAATTAAGAAATTGTCATTTTAAATTATTGGAAAAATATACAACTATGTGTTAAAAAAATGAATGAATGTTTTTTTTTTAATATATATATATATACACATTATCAAAAAAAAATTAAATTCAACCTTTCAAAATGAACGTTATTGAATTCAATTGTTCAAAATAATAATAATAATTCAATGCCTAAAAGTTGAAACATTTGAAATGTTAAATTCAACTCAATGTTCTGATGACACCGATTTTCTTCCACTGCCAACATTCATGTCATCTTGATCGAAGCTCCTGAAGGAACGATCGTGAAAGCTTATGACACAAACCGTGTGTTGTGATGTACCTTAAACATTACTAAAGATCAGACCAGATCATCTGAAATGTAGCAAAAGTCTTTCATAGTTCATATTTGGTTCAAGCATCAAGTGTAATTTTGGCTTGTTTGACACGTTTGGTTTCATTTTTACTGCGTTACTTTAGTGGCGTCTTCAACCTTAGATACATGGAGTCGTTACCACAGTTGAACCTGGACCGGAGCGCCATCTATCCCTGGTCGGTGAGGTAGAACCCTAGCTTGGCCACGGTCATCTCCCGGCGCAGACGCATCACCTCCCAGAACATCTGCTCAGCTGCAAGAGAGCGGAACGTTTGAGTTCCAGTCGGCCGTTATCGTGGATCATCGAGGCTCACCGTCGTGTCTCACCAGCCCCTGCTGGATGTAGCGCATGTACGTGAAGAAGTTACAGGCCGCGGTGATCTGGACGCGTGAGACAAGTGATCAGACGGTTGAACAAAGATAAGAGTGTGTGTGTGTGTGTGTGTGTGTGTGTGTGTGTGTGGCAGGTACTCGTGCTCGACTGGAGGGGGAGATGTAGTAGTAGTTCCCCTTGTCTCCCAGCTTGATACGATGTCGGCAGAGTCGAGACATCCCGCTTAACGCACATTTTCTAAAAGAAAGAAAAAAATCTGAAGTGAAAAAACACTTTTCTTAAAAACATAGTGTTCAGCTGCATTCCATTTGTACAGAAATAATTCCTTGAAAGTAGGAGAATATAAGTAAAGAACTTCAACCATGTGTAAATAAACTGCAGTGTTGTCACTTAGGGTCATTAAAGAAAATATATTTAAACTAAACACAGATGTAAAGAATTGTTTTACCCATCAATTTATGAATTTAAATAAGTTAGTTTAATTAAAATTGGAGATAGGGTTAAAAACTTTTAATACTTGCATTATGTCAGGGTCAAGGTGACCCAAAGGACCGAAAACAAATGAGTTTGTTGTATCCCTTGTGTTATTTCAGGGTCAAGGTGACCCCGAAAGACCTCGAGATAACACAGGGGTTAATGATCCCACTGAATTTTTTTTTTTTATATAGGAACAAAAATAGTATCAACAATAAACATTTTGGGATCATTTACAATACAAAAAACTAACTTGACAAGAGTAATGTTGTGGGGATAAAAAGGTTAACGAGGCAGGAGAATAAAGTGAATTAAACCTGTAAATACTGAACTATTAATGGTTCAATTCTTTTGTTACTGAATCAAATTTCAGACAGACCGCAAAGTCTTTGCCATGAACCATAACCTAGAAAAAAAAAAAAGTTGATATATACATGTTATATCTGAAAAGTTGCACAAAGAAACTCGAACATCCATCGAGAACAATGAGGTGTTATTTAGAATATTAAGGAAAAAAAGAAAAAAGGTACTCAAATATGAATACTTGTTTGAAATAATATCATGAGTAACTGCCTTTTAATGTCAGTTGTTTGAGGATCATATTGTCCCGAGTGATTTAGGAGTACATTTGTTTCAGTGTTTTGAAAAATAAGAACTGTCGAGGGTCGATTTCATGAAAGAAATGGACCAACACACGCAGAATGACGGCCAGGAAAAGAAAGAAAGGATGCAGAAGGATTTCTTTGCACTCGTCAATAATAAGAAAAATATATTTGACAGCGGCTTGCAATACCATTTTAGAATTGAAGGCATACATTAAATCAAGAAACATCTTAAGATGTTTTTATTCGTTCAGGCTTTTCCTTGATTTTCAGGAACTCCTGTGTTTTTCTCAGTTTTATCTTGACCTTTAAAGTATATACTTTATTGAATATTGTTTTGATTGTTTAAGCGCTTTGTGACCCTGGTCTGGAAAAGCGCTATATAAAACATATATACAAATGACTTGTATATATATCCCAACATGTTGGGATACATCAAACACATTTGTTTTCGGTCCTTTGGGTCACCTTGACCCTGACATAATGCAAGGATTAAAACGTTTTAACCCAATCTCCAATTTTCATTTAAACTAATTTATTTAAATTTAAAATATATATACAAATGACTTACTTACTTAAAAATCTAAATGAAATTATCACATTTTTTTAAGAATATTCTGCTCTACATGAGTGAACAGTGACATCATCAGCAGACGACGTAATATGGCTCATCAAGATATGGAAGTAAAAACCCTTATGTTCAAAATAATAGCTTCAGATGTGAAAAATAGCAAAGATTATAATAATTGCTCATACATTGTTAACACTGCACATTATATTCTACATTTTAAAAGATGAAGTAAAATCCTTTTTTAATGTTTTTTTCTTTACAAATTGATGTATTTATTGTATCAACTAAAACAGTATTTAGTATTTATCTGTGGATATCTGGATTTTGTGCTTTATTCACTTGTATCAAACACTATATTTGTGAATATAAATATATAAATATTGGATTTTCTCATTACATCACAGATTTTGATAAGAAATTATCTTGTAAATGATCAAAAGATTGGTTAATTTAATGAATTACTGTAGTATAAATGAGAACTGGTTCGACAACTCGTGCACATCGAGCAGTGAAGATCTGACGAGTTGATGATAGAAGGAGATGAAAGAAAAACAACAAAACGTTTCAAACATGGACTGGGTCGCATGAGAACCGAGCAGTCGAGGACGTGCAGCTGCAGTTAGTGGCTGGACAACACATCTGCACAGTTCATGCAACATTCACGAGTATTAGTGAAGACACCCATCAGAACTTACGTCTCCACCGCTGCCCTACAGCCACTGGAAAAACAAGACCAGCAGTGAGAATGCGACCCTTTAGATCACTGGTTCGACGGCGAGAGCCAATCAGCAGCGAGAAAACCCCGATGGAAGTGAATCAACTCGTCGTGAAGCAGAAACGATCGTGTCTAGAGGAGGACTCACTTGGGACCTCCACACTCCACAGCCGAGGCCTTCACCATGGGCAGGGCGGACAAGGCCACCGGCTCGATGGTCAGGGAGTTGTTCTCCACGGCGCTCTGCACCAGGTGGGACAGCTGAGGACAGAAGATGGATTTCTAGCACGACATCTCTCACTGGTTTCATGTTGGACGTTGAGATTCTGACCTCGGAGCGAGTGAAGGTCAGGCAGGGTCCGATATCTTCTCTGTAGATCCGACTTATGAAGGCGGAGGAGCGATCCGGACCCGGACGCTCCTTCCACGTTAGGAACTCGGCGTATAGTACCGAGTCCATCTGCAGAGTTTGTTAAAATGTGTTTTCCTTCATGTCTGGTGCAACTTACAGCAAATGTTTACAGAACAATATCGATGAAATTATAAAAACCCAAATAGCATAAAAAAACTTTTTATTTTTGGATAATTTAAACATAAAAAAAAAATCTACTAATTGTAGAAAACAAATTGTAACAATTCAAATGTTTTTGTTTTTTTATTAATAATTCATAGATTTGTAATGTAAAGACATATATATTTCCATCATTTAATTTAATTATTCAAATATTTTGAAAATTAATGCATTTTTTCCACTAATTGCATTTGATTCTAACTCCAAGTAATTTCATATTTCTTTTAATTCGTACTCATTAAAATTCAATATGAAATGTTGGTATAATAGTTCCACCAGACCATTCCAAAAAAAACAAAAGAACAATGAGCTAATTGATCATGTGATTCCATGTCGTCATGTGATCGTCTGCACGATTGGGTGAAAGATTGATCTAGTAGCTCGGTACTCTTTAGTTATCGTCCGGTGGTTCTATTGTACCCACATTTTTATATTGACTTTAAAGGGATACAAATTTAACAATGTTAAATTCAATGTACTTATTATTTCATTCAATTAATCAATACAAACAAATTCAACCTTTCAAAATACAAATTATTGCATTAATTCTTTTTTTTATGCATTGCTTAAAAAACAGATGAATTAATATATAGAATAGTTTCAACATTTCAAATATTAAATTCAACAATCTACAACCTTTAGACTACTTTAAATAAATGTGATATTTTTGCCTTTGTTTCGCTCAAGTTAATTGCATCGATGGACATAAATAAAGTCTGAAAAAGTGATATATTATTGATAGTTAGATAGAAAGATAAAACTTTATTGATCCCACAGATTTAGAATAAATGATTAAGTTAAGATGCCATCGTAATGCTGACAAAATCTTGTCGATTAAATCTTAATTTAAATGGTTTTGTCTTCAATTAAATTTAAAAAAAGATCATGTTTCAACAGTTAACTGTTAACTTAAAGGCTTGGTTATACAAGACAAATAAATACGGTTTATGAGAATGAAGTTTGACTCCAAATAAAAGGCGTTTGCAAAGCAGAAATGAGAAAGAAAACAAAAGATAAGTCTTTATTAGAGATGCCGGGCAGAGAGCAGTTACCTGTCTGTGGTCAGTGACCTCGCCCGGCTCGAGCCAACCAGGGTCATCACTGATCCTGAGAGACTGGCCCGGAATCAAGCAGAGAATGAGAGACAGAAGAGCAGGAACAGCAGGCTGAGAGACGACAGACACCAGAGGGGAGAGTGAGGGAGATGTTAAAAGATCTGAAAGAGAACAAACAGGATCAGGAGGAAGGAGAGAAAGAAAAGAGGAGGAGCGGGGCGTCAGAAAGAAAGAGATCACCTCTCGGTCTTCTTTGGGAGCCGACCCCGAGGCGGGCTCTTGCCTTCCAGGCGACGGTGCGAAGCCGCCGCTGTTGTTACGGACGTGCTTCTTGTGCGAGCCTTTGGTGCCTGGAGCCAGAAGCTGCGGGTGCAGCTGCCGGTTCGGAGAGGAGGGCGTGGAGGTCAGCACCAGGGTTTTGAGGGCCGTCACTTCAGCCTGCAGGACGTCGATCTGAGGGAGATTTGAACAAAGTAGTTGAGTATCAGTATCATCAAGTGTCGATGAGAGAGAAATCCATCACAAACCTTCCCCTGAGCCTCCCTTAGCTGCTTCTCTGCTGCTGCCTGCTTGACGTTGGCTTCATTAACCATCTTGTGAGCTTCCTGAGAAGAGGACAAGGAGATTTGAGAGTTTTGCATGTTATTACCTTTTATTAATTAAAGCAACAACACGTAACATTTTGACATTATTGTGAATTATTTTGAATTCCCCACAAATTATTGTTTTAATTTTCAAATAGTACACCTTTCTTGTCCAAACTATTTTGTATCACGGACCAGTTTAAAATCTGTTTCATGTTTAAACTTCAGTAACTTTTAGAAACTTTGGGCCAATATCTGAACAAGATTTTGATTTAGAAAATGAAACAGACATTTTTATTTCTAAAGAGTTTGTGTTTTACTCATTTTCACAAGTGTACAGGTTTATTTTTTGAGTAAAGATGACCTGAACTAGCGTAATGACCAGTCAAGAGTCACAGGCTCATGTTACTTAAGAGAAAATCTGGCATCCTTTCAAAATAAAAGCCCTTCCAGACAGAAATAATCAACGTAAAAGTATTTTTCTTTCTGTAACAAATGCCTCACAAATACCACTATTCTTCCACACCCCTCTTCACTCAAGGCCAGAGGGACAAATGTGGCCCGTCAAGTTATTTTATGTGGTCTCCAGATAAAAGTAGATGAATGTTCATGTCGACATAATGACCTCACATACGACGGTGAAGATAAGGAACAAGGTGATGGATTTCAACAATCGTACAGAGACTTCTAAGAAGAGTTTCTATTTTAAGGAGGACAAACACAAGGAAAACCAAGATAGATTGAGCCTCTAAGAATAAAAAGACAATATCACATTCTTTCTTTATAATTGGGTAAATATACATGTTGTTTGGTCCTTGTGTAATTGAGTTCGCAGCCAAAGCTCTACACTCTATAATTTGGCAACAGCAAAACAGAGAATTTAAGACATTGCAGTTACACTACTTCGACATGAGGGGAGCCAGAAACACTAATCTAAATCCTACAGATCAGGCTTTTAATAAAACATTTTAAACGTCATTTTAAATTACAATATATTCACATTTAATTAACCATTATTTATAACTATCATAGAACAACAACGGTTGAGTCAGATGATGATGAAAGCAGCAGACATTGAGTACCTGAAGAAACCAGACGGAAAACTTGCTCAGCAGAAACTCAAAAATATCATTACAATGGGCAGCTTTAAACAGATAGCTCATGGCTCATGTAGAGACACAACAGTGTAATTAGTTAGAAGCTAGCTAAGTTAGTTAGCAGAAGTTAGAAGAGCAAGGGTTGCATCAGGGGGAGAGAGAAGAGAGTTGCATCACAGTCGAACAGCTTAAAGTCTGGAAAAAGAGAAGCTGAAATTGAATTTACTTGAGTAACAGACAAGGGTCAACTTAAGAAGAAAACTCAGTTTGAGTCTTATATTCAGTTAAAGTACAAACTTAAAATTCAATTTAAAGCCAAAAAACACAGAACAAAGTGAGTGACCTCAAAAAGACTGGCGGTCAGCTCCTCCAGTTCCTGCTCCAGCTGATTCCTGACCTGCGACAGACGCTCGCACTCTTTGTCTTTAAGTTTAAGTTCCTTTAAAAAAAACACATAAAAGAGGATTAACAACACCACGTTTGTTAAACTGAGCCACACTGTTGACGATACCCGCTGTGCAGCATCCAGCTGCTCTCTGAGGATCTCGGAGCCTTTTTCTCGAATTTCTTTTTCTCGGACTTCCAGCGAGGATCTGCGGAGGCGACTCTGTCGACAGAGTTTGCCATTTTCCTGCCCCGGGATGGGCGTGGCGGGGTCTTCGCCCTCCAGACTGGACTCCAGGTCTGAATCCAGGTCGACCAACCTTCACGTGATCAAAAGATATCGTCAGCATCGACAGTACCATCACACGCTGAACAAGAGGTTGGATCAGACTAAAGCAGATGGTGGTCATTGTGCAGCACAAGTTTGGGGTCATTTTTCAAAATTAAAACTATTTATTTTTTACAGATTCAACAAAAATGGAACAAGAACAAGTGATGCAAAATCAGAAAGTCATTTTCTCTTCGTAAAAAAAAAAGATTATTAATAAATCAGCCCATACTTAATCAATAATAAATAATTACATGTTTTTGCCTCCTAAAAAAGATTCTAAAGAAGCAGTAGCCAAGTATTTCTGCTATTTATTTTTTATAGATTTTCATATTTTCCTGTGAAGATTCAAGAAAAAGCGTATAATTCGCCCTTTGTACTGCATTTTAACTTTAACAAGTGCATTTGTAGATAAGAAAATACGTTTTATAAGCCTTACATCTGCACTTTATTTACCTATCAAAGTTGATCATTTAACGAAATAAGTGGATTTTATTATTACTGAAAATAATCCCAATTTTTAATCGACTCAAGTGCGAGTAGAAAATAAGAAAATACAATTCTTGGTACAAAACTATCACTTTTATTCAGGGGTTCCAAACCTTTTTTATCAGATAAAAACAGTGAAAATAAATTATACAGAGTTTGTGTTTCAAACATTTTCAGTAGTTTTAAGGTGTATTATTAAAGGAAACTTGACAGAAACGATCGTCTCGAAGTGTCAAGAGTCACAGTCTAATGTTCATTATTCTTTTTGAACAAAACACATTAAGAAAGTAATCATCGACAGAACAGAAATAATATACATTATTTTTTATTTCTGTGCGGCAATTGGGAGCTGCATTTAACTGTGAAATATATTTAAAATGTATTCTAATTTTAAATGATTGATTCATATTTTTGGACTCACAATATGCTCAAAAACACATTGTATAATGTTCTTAAAATACTATTTTATTTGACTTAAGAACATATTTTCCATTAGTCATTAAAAAAATCCTTCAAAAAGAAAATACATTCAAACTATGAAGTGATTCCACAGTAGAAGCAGTAAAATGAGAGGTTGTTAAAATGGAAAGTCATGACAGATCCCAGAGGAACTGAAGACCACGTTTACATTTCAAACCAGGACAATATTGTTCCTCAAAATAAAATGTTTAGTTAAAGTTCTTTAGCTAACTAGCTGAGAAAAGACTAGCTTGACCATACAAACATGTTTTCCTCTGGTTATTCGTGTTTACTCACCTTGCAACCGAAGATAGAACCTCCAAGAGGGAAATACGAGCCAGACTTTATTATCTTTTTAACTTCCAGCACTTATTAACCAAGAATAATGCGATAAAGCTAAAGTTAGCTGCACCAGACTAATGTTTTAAATCATCGAAGGAATGCGGACGCTGACGTCACCAACCACCGAACCACGAGGATCCAAAGCAACATTTACAACAAATAAACATGTATTTATAAAATACATATATATGTGGCGAGAGTCGACTTTTATAAGAGAACTCCTGCTGCCGAGTGAGCGACTGAGATTGTTGCTGTTTTTGCAGTTTCTGTCTGGTCACATGACGAGCATCCACGAGTCCACGCCCTACACTGAGCGACAGCTGCTGGAGTTATTGCGTTTTTATTTGACAGAAAAAAAGTTGAATGAAAAATAAATAGCTTACATTTAAAACAAAAATACGCCTTTAATCAACAACAAAAAAATAATTTAATCAAAGCAAATTTGCTTCAATTAAAAAATTAAAAAACATGTTCACCAGAAAATGCTTAAAACAAAATATATTTGTATTTTAAAAAGGTTTTGAACCCTTAAAAACATTTTTTTAACTCTTTGAATCAGACCAAACGTATGGCCCTTTACCTGTAATTATTGGGCCCTTTGCTTCCAACGTGTATCTTTGTGTTCTTGTGTTTTGAAAGTCTGTATAGTTTTGTTAATAATTTCCAGTTCATAGCATTAAAGGGCAACCAAAGTAAAAAAAACAACTTTCCTGTGGTACACATATGTTTCAAATGTTGAAGTCTTCCTCTCCAGGATGCAGTAAGTCGACGTGACCGTGTTTTGAACTTATTACTTTAAAAAGAATTTAATCAAAGCAAATTTGAATTTAAAAAAAAACATGTTCACCAGAAAATGCTTAAAACAAAAATATTTTTGTATTTTAAAAAGGTTTTAAACCCTTTAAAACCTTTTTTTTTAAAACTGTTTGAATCGGACCAAGCGTGGCCCGGGGGAACATATGGCCCTTTACCTGTAATTATTGGGCCCTTTGCTTCCAACGTGTATCTTTGTGTTCTTGTGTTTTGAAAGTCTGTATAGTTTTGTTAATACTTTCCAATTCATAGCATTAAAGGGCAACCAAAGTAAAAAAAACAACTTTCCTGTCGTACACATATGTTTCAAATGTTGAAGTCTTCCTCTCCAGGATGCAGTTAGTCGACGTGACCATGTTTTGAACTTATTACTTTATAAAGTTCTCCCCCGTCTGAAATCTCAGCGAACAAGAGGTTACGAGGTACTTTATGTTTACAATATTAAGTCTTAATTGACTGTTACCTGGTTACAGGCTTCACTCCTCCTCGAAACAGCTGTAATCACGCACCACTTTGTTTATACAACGAGTCCCTTTCAGTGTTATTGGTCTGTGGGGGAAAACGTGAGTACCCAGAGTAAACCCACGCAAACACACTCCACACAGAAAGGCCTCAGGACGCCTCAAGTCGGAAGCAAACCCTCAACTTTCTTGCTTCTACTCACCACCATGTGTCCTCATGATATTGAGTATTTATGTTGAGTAGTTTTATTTATACTTCTTACTAAGTATAAAGTGCCAACTTATTTACTTTTCTTTTCTTTATCATTTTCACTTATCTAAAACTCATGCTTGAGAAATGTCTCAATCAATTATTAAATATTAATTAAAAGTTTTTTTTAATTATTTTTCCATGTTTTATGTATTTGGAATTTCCTGCACATTTAAACTGTCAAAAAAGAGTTGGTTTATTTAATTAATTCAATTACATAAATGTAAACAGTTTTTTGTTTTATATTCTTACATTTATTACCAAAAAAAACCCAATATGCGATTATTTTAAATTCAATAACTGAAAAATAAATCTACCCTTTCAATATTCAAATCTTTGAAATCAATTATTTCATAAAAACATTAAACATAACATAAAAAAAATGTTCATTTAAATTATTAAATAAAAACAAATGCAAACTTTAAATATACACATTATTTAATTCAATTATTTAAAATAATTAAAATAACAAGTCAGTGCTTTAAAATAAAAACATTTAATTAAAAAAAAATGCTTTAACATTCTGATGACACTGATATACTTCTATAGTTTAGCTTTATTGTGAGAAATTAAAATAAGATTTTTATTTCACCATCTTGATCACATTCATCAACCTTAAGGCCCGGGGGCCAAAAGGGACCTGCCATGTTATTGTATGTGGTCGTACGGATGTCGATAAATATTCAAACTAGTGTTTTAGGGTAAAATTGAACACTAATATACATATGGAACATAATGGCAAATGGGATTTTGCAATACGATATAAAAAAAACAATGTTGATTTTCTATCCTCACCGTCCTACTCTGCAGCCTCCCTCCTCCACGTCGGAAGCACATCTCGCTGATCCAACAACTCCTGCTGGTCCAAAGAAAGCAGCAGAAGCGTACACCTCTATTCCCGGTCGGCCTGTTCTGAGGATCTCATACGATGGAGCGGACAAGGTCACTCGTGGTGGAGAGTGAGAAATGTTGACGGAGTGAATTCCTTCAAAAGCGTCCATATTAACTCAGGCAGAGTCTGAAAATAAAGTAGCAATCGGTTCAAAGTTCTGAACTCGGTCAGGCGTTGAAGGCATTTCTTCATCTTTTCTGAGCGTACAGGAATGCCGTAGAGATAACTAGTTCAAATAAACCTTCAGCTGAACTGTGGAAGTAGATGGAACCACTCACCCAGTTAAAAAGCAGCAGCACTCATCGCTCGCACGGCTCAATTCTGGCTTTTAAAGATTTGTTTGGTGAGGTTTTAGCAAGCTGACCTCTGTTCCAACTTCACCCCACTGCTTCAAGGGTTAATAACTAACACCTTCTCTGTAGTAGTTCAGAGCTTCACATTTCTACCGTCAGGGGGCGCAGCATGCAAACTTCTGACCATTTATTTGCAGGAATTAGGGCAAATGTGTATTATATTTATATTTTAAAACAATTGAATTCAGCGTCACTGCGACCCCCGACCCTCTTAGCCCCGCCGAGTACAAGGGTGTGATTGGTCAGATTAGCACGACCTGGAGCTCACAATGCAGCTTTGTTGCTGAACTAGATTAACGCATCAAGTGACCGGAGGTGTAGAAGTCTCCAGCTTTCTTTTCCCCACCTCCTGCTTCTCCATCATTCACTCTGGAGGCGGCTGACATGAATCCTCTGACGCCAGCAGCTTCGTGGGTAACAGGATATTTCTGACTATTAGAAATCAAATTATTTATATGTATATTGCTATTTTGGGGGTTAATTACTCCAAATATTTAGAGATCAGATCTTGGCGTTTTGTCCCTTTTTTAAAAATACTATTTCTTTTCTTTCAGTAGATCCAACACCATCTGGAGCCGATGACAGCGACACCGATTGATGACCAGGACCTCCCTAGTTTTCTTTATGTCAGGCGACCGTCAGCGCCCAAGTTGGGGATCTAGCAGCAGCGATGACAGTCACCTACTCCCGCAGGGTCGCGAACGCAGGACTCGGAACCTTCTTCCACCTTCTCCTGCGCTGGAAGGGCAGCATCTATAAACTTCTCTATAGAGAACTCATCATCTTCACGCTGCTCTACTACTTCTTCAGTATAGTCTACAGGTACGTAATAGTAACCTATGGAAGTATTTCAGTGACATCACAATATTGAATTTTTATATTCAAACATTGAAACTTTTTTATAGAAATGTTGGTGATGATTTTTACGATTTTTTTTCTTAATTTAATTAATTTGTATATTTTTACATTTACCATTTACCATATTTGAGGGTTAAATTGGTTTTATATTATAGTTCCAATAACTCAAAAATATTTGTTCTAAATAGCCTAGCCTTTTAAATTCAATAATAAAATGTTGGTCTAAAGATGCCACAAGACAACGCTGAACAGTCATGTGATCTTCTGCATGTCGTATTATTGGCTGGAATTTTGATCAAGCATCTCAACACCCTTACGGTATCATCTGGTGGAACTACGATGCCAACATTTATATTGAATATAAAAGGCTACACGTTAAATTTCTGAACTGTTGGAATTCAAACTCCATATGTAAAAACATTTTCTTTAATATATACAGTATATATAATCATTCAATTATTGAATTACTTAACTTTCAATATTATCATTTTCAACATAATGATTATTGTTAGTACATAATTAGATTCAATTGTTCAAAACAATCATTTAATGCTTAAAAAAACCCCACTAAAATTTCACTAAAAACATTTAAAATGTTAAATTCAACCATTCAAAATTCTGATGACATTGATATACTTAGATAGTAAAGTGGAGAGAAAGCTCATGACATGTTTAACTTTTTTCTCTGCCCTAGATTTGTGTTACTAGAGGACCAGAGAAGGCTGTTTGAGAAGTTGTCACTATACTGTAACCGCTATGCAGAGCTCATCCCTGTTTCCTTCGTTCTGGGTGAGTCAGTGATTGCGGAGACTTATCCAAGGGTACAAGAATGGAATTGTCTAGTTTCAGATTGTCTTTAAGGCCACCAACCACATTTAAAAGCAAAGATATGTGAGATTGAACCCATTTTTTTGTAGTTCCCCCTAGTGTGAGAACGGTTTAATTGCATTTTCGTAAAATTTCAGCACCACCGCCACAGTCAATGTTGTTAGATTAAAATTATTATACACTATACGTATACGCCATACCTAAATTAATGCTAAAAGATAATCAAAATATAAAGTATAAACTACTCGCTTCATCTAAGATCTTGAACGTTTGAATACACATTTCCAATCAACATTTCACTCCAGACTGATTCACACTGTTTCAAGACAAGTTGAAACAGAATTAGAGATACGACACCGGTAATTTAAAACATCTGTTTATCTGCCAATCACACCTTAAATCGTAGATCAAAGAACGAAGCAAGAAACATCCGGAAAAGGGGGGCTAAAAGACGGAAACCCTCACCCGAGAACATTTGAATGATTAGATTACAAGAAAACAAATTAGGGTGTCTCTCTACGGGGGATCGGGACACAGGGAACTTGAAAGAACCATTTGGCAAGAAAGGGACTATCTCCCGGACCGGAAATTTGCCTTGAATATAGCGATGTTTCTACAGATCGGGACCTTTTCTCCCAAGACTATTGACCTGTACAGTCGCCAGGACAAAGTGCGTCCGGTCACGATCGTAAAGCTTGTATTTTGTTTGACTTGAAACAGCGAATAAACGACCCGTGACACACTCTGATTGTCCATCTTTCTCCATGAAGTGAAGCATAAGAACCGGAACGGAACGGACTCCGAGTTTTGATCGTTTTAACGTGAAAGGTTCTGGTTGTGTTACATGTCAAATAGGAAGTCAAAGGTCCAAAAAAAGGAAATCCAGTAACTGGCATTACTTAAGTTACATAAACAGTCGTGAACGATGAAATGTCAAGGTGTATGTAATCTGATTACAAATAACAGGTTGAACTAGATGTCCACCAAAAATATTCTACAGGTTTCTACGTTACCTTGGTGGTGTCCCGTTGGTGGGGTCAGTTCGAGAACGTCCCTTGGCCCGACCGCCTGGCAGCATTGGTCGGCGGTCACGTCCGTGGATCAGATGAAGCGGCCCGGCTGACACGACGAACGCTCATGCGGTACGCAAACTTGTCCGGGGTCCTCATCTACCGCTCTGTGAGCACGGCCGTCTACAAGAGGTTCCCTACCATGGAGCATCTGGTGCAGGCCGGTAAGTAATAGACTCAATTTCAGTGACTGATCCTTTAACATTCTGCTCTATCAGGGGAGTGATTACTGTGAACTGTCTCAGGTATAATGACATCAGAGGAGCTGAGGCATCTAGAGGACTTACCTTCTCCTCATAACAAGTTCTGGGTCCCCTGTATGTGGTTTGTGAATTTGGCATTGAGGGCGAGGACGGACGGCCGGATTAATAACGACGTTGCCCTCACGGCAATTCTCACAGTAGGTCTTCAGAACTAGTTAGCATGTGAGTTTGAAAATGTGGTCAATTCCACATTAGGTTTTAATTTTGTTCCTTCCTTTGGTTAGGAGTTGAATAGTTTACGGGCGAACTGCATGAAGCTGTTCGGGTATGACTGGATCAGCCTACCTCTTGTCTACACACAGGTTGAATTCTAGTATGACTGCAGAGGTGATTCCCTCCGTAAAGACTGACAGTCGTGTGATTATCAGGTGGTCACAGTAGCAGTATACAGCTTTTTCCTTGCCTGCCTCATCGGTCGTCAGTTCTTGGATCCCGCTCAAGGCTACCAGGGTCACGATGTGGACTTCTATCTGCCAGTGTTCACCATGCTGCAGTTCTTCTTCTACGTTGGTTGGCTCAAGGTCACTCTAGATGATTAGACAGAAGTGACTTTTGTCTTGCTTAAATAATTGAAATGTAATCAGCTTTTGTCTTTGGGGATTCAGGTGGCCGAGCAACTCATCAACCCTTTTGGTGAGGATGATGACGACTTTGAGACCAACTGGCTTGTTGACCGCAACCTGCAGGTTTCAATTGTTTATTGTTACAAATCTTCTGCAGTTTGGGATTCAGTATTTTCCTACAACATAGCGCTCTCTCTTTTCTAGGTTTCCCTGCTGTCTGTGGATGAGATGTACGATAGTCTACCGGTGGTTGAGAGGGATATGTACTGGAACGAATCAGAACCTCGGCCCCCGTACACTGCTGCCAGTGCAGAACATCGCAAGCCATCCTTCATGGGTTCAGCGTTGGACATCAGGTACTGTGCCTTTTCTCCTTGATATCTAATGCAACATTCCTTTCTAACAACTATTGTTCCTCTAGCGTTCCTAAAGAGGAGATGGAGTTCCAGTCCAATCTGGAGCAAATCAAAGAAAACGAGGAGGCCAATTACTCCACACCTTTGCTCGGGGGACTGGGACGTCTTCTGGGAGTTCAGTCTCCTAACTTTCCACGCTCCTCAAGGGTATCTCTGCTGCGCCGGCGTCCAGGAGCTCCATTCAGTCGCTTCCCCCTTTACTTGCACCCTGAGGCTCATTCCAATTTGGGGCCCACTCGCCAGCCCGGGAACCCGGACAGAGATCAGGACTGCGCCTTCGCAAATGTCCCACTGTTTGAGAGGCCAGGATTCTACAGCTGTCCTCAAACACCGATTCACTGTATGCCAACTGCGGTGCCCCGTCCACGGCCTACTAGACGAACTCCAAGTGAGTGGAATCAAAGCTGTACCTCTTTAGTTCCTCCAGTGATGGGTTCACAGATGCTGTCTCCTGACACTCCCACTCACCTACCACCACCGCCATCCTCTGCTTTTCCCTGGGTGAGTGAGGATAGGGGGGTACCAAATGCCCCTGCCTTCTCCTTCCCTGACCCTCCACCTGAACTCTGCCCAATATCTAAACTCAGGCGAGGTCAGGGTCTCCTGTCCCGCCGTCCTCCACTTCCATGTCTTAATCTTGACACTACAACCGTCAGCCAGCCTGGACCGGCAAGTGCACGGGCAGCTGCAAGCGTAGGTGAAAGGGTGTTTTCATTCACCTCTCTTTCTCGTCTTACAAATCCCGGTAATCCTAACAGCAGCTCTGGAAGCATTAATGCAACAAGCACCAACAGCACTGCCACAACCGGAAGTTTGTGTAATGGAACAAGTAATTATAGCAACATCGGAAGCTTTAGTGGCAACGCAAAGAACAGCAACGGGGGCACCAACGGTGGGCTGAGCGGCAACATTGACGGCCACACCTCCGGTTCCTCGCAGCAGGAAACCAATCAGCAAAACTCACCCAATGATTCTGGGATCTCACTGACCGAAGCAGATCTTTTGGGTGTTTTAGTGGAGAGCAGTGGGAACAAGGCAGCTGCAGGACACAAACAAGACTAAACATGGTCCTTAATGTTCACATATTACTACGTTACTACTTCAACACTGCCATTAACATGTTAAATCTTTGTAAATGTGTCACTTTTAATCCGGAATCAGAATTTAGAGATAATCTCCTCTTCTTTTTAATCTTTTCCAAAACAAACAATTTCGTTGTGATAACTTGAGAAAAAGAGGAATTAAATTAATAAAAATTGGAATTAAAAAAACAACACGAGTCTGAAGATCACTTTGTGTAAGAAAAACTGCAGTACAAGTGGAATTTATACTCAATGTGGAAAGTTAATCTTATGTAGGGAATTAGTTGCCATGACGATTTATTTTAGGCAGTTTACCTGGTTGGGGGTAGACAAACGAGGCAAAGGGCCAAGTCAGGTTGATCAAGAAAAACACAGAAGTTTAGTTTAGTTTCTGATTGATTTGACAATTATTTGATTCATAACATCATAACATTGATAACGAAGAGAAAGACACCACCACAGATGGATGGATGGATGGATGGATGGATGGATGGATGGATGGATGGATGGACGGACGGACGGATGGACAGACGGATGGATGGATGGATAAGGCCAGGTTAAATAAAAACAACAAAAGATCAGAATTGTTTACTTTTAATAGTAATACACTGCATGTTAAAGTACATGGTCTAGCTAAACTAGCATGAAAGTGGAATATTGTGCGTACAACTTTTTGGGTTGTTTTTTGATGGATACATATTGCATAATTACATTTTAGAATATAGAAAACATATTATTAATATAATATAGTGCAGGGAATGTTGTGAATACTGTTTAGATTCAACCTATTGTTGAGATAATTCTTGGCCCTGTAAGGTCACTTGGTTTACAACTATGATGGAGGGAAATGACATTAAGCTTCATCATGTGAATTACTACAAAATCAAACAGTGTACCATTTTCAATAAAGCGTGTATAAGATTATATATATATATAAAGCGTACAACTAATTGCAAATATTCAGGGGTGTTTGTTCATTTATTTGTTGTATCAAAACTTCCAGCTGCTAGATGGCAGCAGTCATTACGTTCCCCACACCTTAAGTAACAATAAAATCCTGGTGTTGACTGGGGACGAGAGGATACAGTGGACTTCAGCAGCTTTTAACGCTGATGTTTGGACATATTTTGGTTTCAAAACAAATGAAAGCAGTTACGACTTCGTCAAGAGTCATGTGATCTGTAAATTCTCCAACAAGTACTCGGCAATAATACAATTATATCCTTGTTCCTACTGTATCATAATATATCGTATTGTTACCCCTGTAAAGTGATACGATGGCGATGTATTGTATCGCCAGATTCTTGCAAATACACACCCCTAGCTGTCACCAAAGGCAGCACAGGAAAGGACTGTCTGCTGACCTTAATCACACATCATTTAAGACATTATTGAGCGAAAACTACAGGGTATTTGCTTATAGTACAAGTGAGCTGTATACAATAGATAAAGATCACTTCCAACTATTAATGGCTGTTGCACAGTTCATCAATAGGTATTGTATTTTGCTCGTTACATGTCAGCCATGTTACATGGTCGTTTCACCTCCAGACATGGTCTGTTTGTCGAAGAGGTACTCGGCCATCCCGTTCTGTGGCGCCCCCATGCGTCGCAGGTTGGAGATCCAGTCGGCCAGCTGTTTGATGGACTTCACCTGCTCGTCCAGGAAATGTGTCTCAATAAAGTCGCACAACTGTGGAAAGAAAAACACTAAGTAATACAAAAATAAATGTTGAAAAGCGCCGCTTCTGTTACATGAGGGTCATTGTGATGAGACGCCATCTTCTGCAGATCCAGTAGGGATTGATTTACACTCTTCTCCAGCTGTAAGGCACACTCCAAAGCCTCCAGACCACTCCCCCATTCGTCCCTCTCAGGTTTCTGAGGACAAACATTTTCCACCGCTCAGATCAAACGTTTCAAAGGAGGATTCTATAACTCATGTTTGACCGAAAAAGAACCAGGATTATATGTCTCGAGCTCTAACTAAAGATGTCTTAACTCAGGCTTCCTTTTTTTTCGGATCTAACAGATGGGAAGCGTGTCGCAGAAGTATAATACATACATACCCTGACGTCCTGGAGAAAAATCCTTCCTCCTCTTTGGTTCTGAAAACTCATCAACTTCTCAGCATGCTCACGTTCCTCTTTGGACTGGGAGCTGAAGAACTTTGAAAAGTTTGGCAGCGATTTGTCATCCCTGTCAAAGTAATATGCCTAAATAATAATAATAATAATAAGGTTATTAAAAATCATCTTAACCAGCAGATTCTGGTTTCTAAATACCAACCATTGAGAGATAAACATATGATGCATAGAGCTCTAAGTTGATCTGCCGGTTGAGAGCAGCTTCACACTCCTGGTGGAAGTTTTGACGGACCTGGGAATTCATATCTGTAACAAACAATGACACTTCAGTCAGTGATCAACACAAGAGAATATAGTTAGAGTGACACACATCAATAGCACAAATAATGCTTCATTGGGTGAAATAAATGTTCTGGAACAAAAGGTGGATCAAGATGAATCGCATGTTAACCACAACGTGTGGAGAAAAAGATGTATATTGTGATTAGAAACTGCTGCTTTTAATGTAAACATTAAAGGTTTGTAGTAGCAAAGATGGCTGTGTGGACACCATTGATCTAAAAATATGGTTTCTAGCTGACTTAACTTTTCAATAAAATCTATTCATGTTATCACGAACAAGAAAACATTTAAGTATGATTTTTTTGGTTATTTATTTGGTTAATCCATCAATCTGCACCTTAAAGTTTTCATTATATTTTATTATTATAGTAGTGTTTAGCTAAATCTAGTTCACTCCACTTTCTTGCCACTGACACTTTTTTTTAACGGATTTCGTCTGTATCTATTATTAGTTAATAATATGATCAAAAACATGTTTATTAAAGGTAGTCATGTGCATTTTAAGCTTATTGATCAAATCAGATATAGTTCATGACTGTTATCATTGGTTAACAAATCCAACATCACCGAGAGAAAATCATTTAAAGAATAATTTCTCATGGAAGAGAATAAGAAAACAAACCTGATGTCGCCGCAGACCTGTCGTTACGTCAGCGATGCTAAGTAGCTTGTAGCAGGCGTGACGTCACCACCCACGTTCGGTTACGCTGGACGCGAATATAAATTATTTTGAATATCCAGTATAAGTTAGTTTTATTCATTAAATATGCATAGAAAGAAATATGACTGGAAACAAAAATAGTGTCAATAGGGAAAAACTAAAATAAAAATATAAAGGACAATGGAAAATGTACCTTTTGGATTTTAAGGTGAAATTACATCGAAAAGAAACCCACATGAAATAAAAAAATGTTCTTAAACAATACATTTAACGTGGGTAAGAAAATGCACTACCCTAGCCTGCCACTAGAGGAACCGGGTGAGACGCTAGTAGGAAGTGACGTAGAAAGTACCAGCGACAGGTATCACTACTATTGAACTATAGTTTTCGTATATAGTGAACACTTTTTTTTATAGAATGCATAAGAATGACATCCATTTTCACTTTCAAGTTTTAATGTACAGTAATCACCAGACATTCCCCCCCCACCCAAAAAAAACAACAAAAAAAATCTGATAACATTCAGTGAACCATTAAAGTCTTCAACATGTAGAAGCCAGAAATGTTGAACAGAAATATTTGGGACAGCTAAAAAGTCCTTTAGGAAATACACTCAAAAGAAAACAAACAACTTTATACAACATTAAAACCGCAGACTTTATTTTTTGCCAGCGGGAGGCGAGTGCCACACAGCCGAGCTCGTTCTTTTAAAATAGCGAGGTTTGCTTTTATAAAAGATGTCGTCCAGTTTTGGTGGTTCGATGATGCCAAAGAAAGAGTCAAAATCTGGCGGATTGAAGTACTGTTTCAGCAGGGTCTGCTGCAGAGGTTCACCTAGGAGGGGCCGACAAATCAGAAATGAGTCATGAAACATTTAAAATATATTATTTTTTATAAGACAGTGAAAGTAAATGCCGACAGCAGCACTTAAATCATGTCCACACCTTCTGCCCAGGACGGAATAGGTTTCCTTGGCGCCGACTCGTCGTCCGTTGAGTCATCGCTGTTCTGGTCCATCCCATAATCTTCAGCATTTTTGGACATTTTGATAGCTTTGCCATTGGTTGGTGTGATTGCATACGATTGAGGTGATTGCTGTAGAGAATGAATAAGATCATTATAAGTAAACAGTATTTTACAAAGTATTGAAGATAATAATAATAATAATCTCTATTTATATAGCGCCTTTCTAGACCAGGGTCACAAAGCGCTTTCAACACGGACCTCGATGTCCACGGTCACGTTCATGGCCGTGCCTTTGCCGACAGTCGGGGTCTGAGGCAGAGTCTGAGAAGACAGAGCAGAATAAATCATGCAAATAGTCGGTTCAACATTGGATGCCTTCTCTAAAAACATACCCTGATATCCATCGTCACGTTCAGGGCGGTGCCTTTGCCGACGGGTGTGGCCGGAGCATGACGCTGCCAAGACAAATCATTTATATCAATAATCAGAGAAATATAAGTTCATTTTTAAGAGGTGTTCTAGAAAGACATACTGCAATATCGTCAACATCCAGAGTCACGTTCATGGCAGCCTTCTGGCAGGAAGAAGAAGAAGAAGAAAAAAAAAAAACTGATTATGATTAAACTTTTTTTTTTTTTTTAAATACAGCAAACAAGCAGAAGACACCATGACTTCTGTAAATGGCATATTAGATTAAAATAGTTTGTTTAGTTTTGGAGTTACATTCATATTGAGGGATTCATTGCGTCAGTCGGCGACACATATACACATTACAATGCAGCAGGAACATCCTGACAGGCTCCTCCTTACATCACTGATCTGATCCAGCCTTACACCCCAGCTCGGGCTCTGAGGTCTGTGGATCAGAATCTACTGATGGTTCCACGCACACGGCTCAGGACCAGAGGAGAGAAATCTTTTCAGGCTGTTGCTCCTAAGCTTTGGAACAATCTTCCTCTCTCTTTGCGCTTGATGGATCTACTGACTCCTTTAAGAAACATCTTAAGACGTTTCTATTTGTTCAGGCTTTTCCTTGATTTTCTGGAACTCCTGTGTTGTTCTCAGTATTATCTTGATCTTTAAAGTATATACTTTTTTGAGTATTGTTTTGATTGTTTAAGCGCTTTGTGACCCTGGTCTAGAAAAGCACTATATAAATAAATACTACTTACTTACTTACATATCCAGGGTTCAGCTTAAGGCAAGTTAAATGATAATTAAATTAAGGACCAACTTGACAATAAACAAAAGTTTAAAAAAATATATTTTTACAAGTTTTTGTAAGAACCATGTTGAAGTGGAACCGTGACGTGCATCTACTGTGAGAGTCTGTTAGCAACAGCAGTTGGAATGTTAGTTCCTCTATTGTTTTGCTGCGATGCTGCCAAGAGTCCATTAAAGATTTATTTTTTGATTAAAAAAGGCTTAAAAAATGCATTATATGAGCCCGAATGCTGTGATGAACTTTCAGACATCATTTACATCGTCATTACACATCAAGCATGTTTAACATTTCTAGAATACCTTCAAAGCAGCTGCCTTTTCTTCCTGCTCCCTCAACTTAGCAGCCTTTTCTTCAGCTAGCCTCTGCTGCTCCTCCTGATCAAGAAAAACATTATGACAACCAGCAGCTTCATTCCAGACAGACAAAAAAAACCTTTGGAAAACAATAACAAAACCAGTTTGAAAAGATTAAAAATCTTAAATGTAGCTTTGAAGAGATCACTGAACTGCTGGAACGGTGGCGACAACAGTCGGCTCGAGGGGTTCAGTCGCTCGCCTCTCGTTGATACGTTCGATGTTGACCACAGACAACGTGAGGAGTTCAGGCAACGTATGTTTGGGACTATGAAGCGCACCTGATTATAAGAAGTATCACCAATGATCTGGTCCATTTTTATACTTTAGGTGCAACATTGGTTAGAGAAAAGATAGCCTTTTAGGAGCAGCTTGAAGTCAGAAAAATAATCGTTTAGCGACATAATAGTTATTGTATGATATGGTCCACACTATTCTGCCACTCAATTTTTACTGAAAAAAAGAAAAAAAAAGATAGTAGATGATTGCTCTTGAATCGGAGAACACTAGTTTTGCCATCAGTACAAGTATTGTTGCGAGTATTTCCTACCAGTCGCCTCTTCTCTTCTCTTTCTCTTCTTTCCTTTTCTTTCGCAGCTTTCTCCAGTTCACGCTGCAGGGCCACAGCTTTCTCCTTTTCAACTCGTTCTCTGAGGAACCAATCACATCATAGGTAAACAAAAAAAAAAAGAAAAGTCGTCATAGTTTAACCCACATCCTCATATTCACCTCCCTGCATTTTAACTTAGAAGACGTACTGTACTGTATGGTCAGGGGGTATTTGACAATTTCAGACATTTTAAATGTAGCCATTAACAGAAGAAAAAAAAAGTTGACTCACCTTTCAATAGCAGCCTTTCGTTCAGCTTCGCGCTCCTGCTCTCTCTTAAGCTCCAGAGCTCTACGAGCCTCCATCAACGTTCTTGATCGGAGTTCATCTTCCTCCGCCTTCTTAGCCAGCAGCTCTTGCTGCCTTTTTTCTTCCTCCTGAAAAGGGAAACGATATCTCAAATTATTTATGATTTCCAACTGGACAGCCTGCGCTCAGCAACACTCGTATGAGGTCAATAGTCAAAGCAAAATAACCCAAAAAAACAAAAACATCGATCCACAAAGATGACCATCCTTTCCCAGTAGTTAAGGACAACAGGTTCCTCAGACGGCTCCTTGTCCTGGACATAAATTGAGGACTCATGACTTCCAAGAGAAAAAGAACAGATGCTCCTCTTTATTAAAAACTAATCTACCCACAAAACTAAACTAGTGTTCATTTCAAACTCAATGTTTAAAAAAAACAAACAAACATTTGACATACAACCCAACAGATCCATGATATTATCGTAGTTTTTTTTTATTATAAATAATTAGAAAGTTAACCATCTAGATTTTTTTTTATGTGTATAAGAAAAATTGAGACATTCTATGAATTATTATTACCAAATCAAAAATACCATTTTATTTAATGGTGCCTTTCTGGACACTAAATGTCACCATTAATATACATTTATAACAGTTAAACTAAGATTCAGTGACCTGTATTTAAAAAACAAACAAAAAAACCTTCATTTGACTGACAGCATCCTTTAGTACTTGAAATTACATCATTTAATTTTGGCAAATCTAAGATATTTAATTTGACGTTCTGCACCAAGTATTAAATATTCTTAACCATGTATTAACTCACGGCTTGTTGAAGCTTCTTCCTCTTCGCTTCCTCTTCCAGCTTGCGTTTGAGCTCCAGCTCCTCCTGGCGTTTCACGGCCACCTTCTTCTTGGCCTTTTCATCCGCCTGCCGCTGCAGCTGAGGAGACGTTATTAGTCAAATCGATAGAATAATGACGACGGTCGGTTCTGTTGTTAAGCCAGAGAACAGTCCAGCTACCTTGTTCTCGTCGATCTGAATCATTTTCTGCTCGATCTTCCTTTTCTTTTCCAAATCTTTCTGTTCTTCTTTCACTTTGGCCTCGTTCACGCGTCTTAGCCGCTCATCCCTTTTCCTGGAACGCATTTGAGGAACACGGTCAGAATCACCTCTGGTAATGGCAGCCATGCTGTCCGACAGAACGCTCACCTTTTCAGCTCGTCCTGCTTTCTTCTCTTGTCCTCTTCCATTTTCCTCATCCGTTCTTGCTCTTGTTCCTGCTTCTTCCTGAGAGCCTCCAGTTTCATGCACTCTTTGGTCTAAAAGTAACAATGCTTAATCTTACATCTGGCGTTAAAGCTGCCGTTTATGAAATGTGAGTCATGATAAAGGAAAACATGCATTTATGCACAACACCCCTTTAAAATAAAAACACCCATTCATTAGCTGAAAATCATTTTGTATTAGAGTATAATATATAGCTGGATGTCAGGTAAGCAATGAGGAAGTGTTCATTGACGTCAAACATCTTTGGATTTGTATTAGTCAAGTGTGCTTCAGGGTCATTTAGGCCTTTGACACATTTACAAAAGATAACATTTGAAGTGATGATCTTCATTCCTTAACCATCTTGAACTGTGCCTGCTCTACATTTATTAAAACTGAAGACAACAGATTGACGGCTGCAGAATATTTACATTCATGGTGTCGACGGTTTTGTTTGGATATACTACCGTAAATGACATTGTAATGAAGACAATCGTTTCAAGAGATTCAAACTGGTTTTTTTGACCTAATGACCATGAGAAACAACAACAAAGATTAGGTTGAGCGACTTAAGGATATTTTGATGGCATTTATTGCTCGTATATCGACAACATAAAAACACCTTCTCAAGTTAAAGCAGATGTTTGGACGTCATGTCCGTCTCCAAGTTAAACCAGGAAGCGAAGAGATGTAATGGGTCAAATAAGTTTAGACTTGGATTGTGTCATCTTGTTCTTCCTCTTATGTTCTTTTCTCATTTTATTTTTTATGTATTATTTTTTATTGTTTATGAAAAATCGCTGGCTACTGGAAAAAACAATTTCCCGAAGGAGACCTCCTGAGGGATCAATAAAGTTTTACCTTACCTTATAACTTAAAATTAATATCTATAAAAGCAAACATTTAGATTACATTTTTAGCTAGTTATAGTGTATTCTATGTTAGTTTTGTCATGAGCTTTGAAATGAATATTTGGACAACAAGTAACTCAATGAAGTACACAAACAAACAAACAACCCAGGGCTATTCAACTCAAAGTTGGGAAGGATGTCAAGCTTGTGCGCCATATTTCTCGTCAAAGAGATGCATTATAAATGTTGCATTGTAATAGCAACAACCAAGTGTCTCATTGTGTTTTACAGTAGGAATGTATAGATACACTAATCTCACAATACCATTAGAGATATATTTAGCTCGCCAAACGCTACATTTCGATACACTAGCCTTTTTCGGAAGGACTTCAAGGGAACACTGAATTTTAGTGACATCTTGTGATTGTTCCACTCTTTTGGTTAAATTAATAGAAAAAAATAACATTAGCTTTAAAAGCAGCTTGTGCAAGCTGTATCAGTTTCCTCTTGTACTCAGTCATCGCTGTGATTGCATCGTTCTTTTGCTGCGGAGGACCTAATAACTAACGACATCTAGTGCCCGGAAGTTTAATAGCAACAAAGTTAAAAAAAAAGAAAAAAGAAGCCATTTCATGCTAATTTGAAATAAACCAAAATGAATTACTCATTTATTAAATGTATAGATAAACCATGTTATAAACCAACTAAATAAAACATAATTTGACAGAAATAAAAACATAATTAAATCAAAATTAGATACAGTGCCATTGAAATGTTGATATAGTAACGGTAAAAAAATGTTGATGTATACTTTTTTTTCCCCTCACACCCCATTATACGGTTTTGTTTGTTTAGATATTTTAGGTCCATTCGATGGATAATCTTCTGCTTTCTATGTCAACCTTATGTTGCTTTAAAAAGGACACTGTTGCATCATAAACGGCTCTATACTGGAGCTTCTCCGCTGACCGTAACACTGAAGAAAACGTACGCAAATTGAATTTAGTTTTCTCAGCTTATTGAGAACACATTCATTATTTCTGGGTGAATGGGCAGCCCACAGGCCTCAAGTTGAACAGCCCTGTTCTCACCCATACTAGCAGATACTAATCAGACGTCACAGATGTGGGACAAATGTCAGAAACATGAGTTGTGACGCGTTAGAAATCTGCAACAAGTGATATTAGAGACCACCAGGTGCCCACAAACATTTAACTTATACTCACCACAGTATCAAAAACCAACTGGGGGAGAAAATAAAAAAAACATAAGACGACTATATAGAGTTTGTGAAAGGAAAAATTAAATAAATGCGCATTACTAAGCAAGTCAGGAACCATACAAGAAGTGTTCAATCAAACGTCACAGTTATACTCTTAAGCTCCTTACCTTAGGATCCGTCTTTAAAGGAGTTGTGTGCTTGATGAAGGATTTGATCATGGCAGTGCGGCCCAGAGAGCTCGGAGTCATCATCAACATCTGATTCTTCTGGACCGTGTGCAAGAAGGACCTCATATTTGGTCTGATGGCCTGATAAGAAAGATACAGGTGTTCAAGGATTGATTTCAAATCACACTCGAAACAATGATCATGACTTCGGTTTTAGGCAAGTCATGACAAATGGCTTACCTGGCCTTTTTTTTGGGTAATAAGCAATACTATCTAATAGTTAATAATAATAATAAAACCACTTTAATGACAAGATTCTTCACCGTCAACAGAAGCTAAACATTTTACGCTGCATCAATAACAAAAGGAAAACATGGGTAGAAAAGAAAAAAGACAAATGCCCTTTCTTAAATACTTACACTGTGAGCTTTTTTGGGAGGGGAACACCGTTTTGTTGGACTTTCGACAGTATCAGGTGCTTTCCGTTTGATACTTTGACTTGACCTAAGAAGTTGCAAATGTCATTAGTGGTATTCATTTAACAAGAGGAAAAAAAGGTCACTCACCTCCTGTTGGTTGATGTCTGCCGTTTCCCAGTATTATCTGAAACAATGGAGAGCAATAAAAAAAGGAAAATTAGCTGTGACAATCAATCACTGACTTTTAGATCTCTTATGAAGTATTTTGATACTTCTAAAACTCAACTAGTTGATAAGCTAGAAGGCAAGGTGAGAAATGTACTATTCAAAAGAAAAGGATGAAAACAAATCTGGGATATAATTCAATTTATGGCTGCTCTGTATTAAGACAAGCATATGTACAAGCCTGAGCAATCGCACAAGAACATTGTATCGGAATCATGTTGAGGCTGCAAAAAGTCTAACCCAGGGATTATGAAGAGTGATTATATTGAGGCTTGTTTAATGTTGATGGAAATCTACCCGGTAAAAGGCTCAAAGTGTACTTCAACATTCAAGCACTAGTTCACACAATGGATGTACTGTACACTTTGCCCTGTAGCATTGTTGTTATTCGATCACAAGTCTCTAATAAAACACAGAAAGCTTTAGATCTTCAAATTAACCTTTGAAACCCCCAGGAGTAAGTGTTATTCAAACTATGGCATGAATGAATAAAAAAAACAAAAACAACTGGTACTTATAAAAGACACACTTTCCTAACAAAAAACTGGGGAATATGTCACAGTGAGAAAAAGTATGCTTATGGTCAAAGTAAATGTGGAGTTTATACCAGATTTCTTGTTTGGCGTAGACATGATTGGCAGCGGAACAGACAGCAATTTCGGTGAGTTTGCAGCGACAGAGCGCGTTACGCGTCCAAAAGACTGTTGTGCCTTCTGGTCCATCTGTGTAGACAAATACATTCAAGGGTTTATACGTCCAAGAAATTGTGAATAGAACCTTGTTTCTTAGAATATTGGAATTTACCATCGGGGGAGTGTGTATAGGCTCAACAGCAGCATCAACTGTGTCTGCAGTTGAGGGTTCAGTTATACTTGATATAGAGAAAGAAAATATTGAGGGTAGATGTCATCTATAATGAAGGAAACTTAACACGAATGATCGTTACTTACAGCTCTCCATCTTCTTCCACAATGTCCATACTCGAGTCATCTGGAGAATGGGCAAGAAAAAATGAATTCATATCATTCAATATATGGTAAATATCATACGTATTAATGCATCTGGTCATATTTTCTCACCATCAACATTAGTGCTGCACATGGAGCTGTCGGCATGAACCGCCTTTTTCTTAAGCATTGATCGGCGTGATGCACGGCGCACCGACTCATGCGTCATGCTGTGGCGTAAACCGCCCAGCGAGTGACGCAGCTTCAGGGAGTATCTCTTCGAAAGCCGCTGTGAGGTCTCAGCAGTGTCGGCGATTGTGATTTTGTTGGCAGTGCGACCAGGGGACTCGATGGCCTTCTGGGCAATTTCGGCAGACAGTCGATCCTCGGAAGAAATCCTCACCTCCATTCTTGGGGAGTGTGTCGCGGAGCTGCACGCGTCTCCCACCATCAAGTCGTCTTCAACAACATGGGCGACCTGTTCAGGTTCCGGGTCGGACTTCCCGTCGCTCGCATCCTTCTTGGCGTCACTGATCTCAAGAATAGAACGAGTCGCTTCCTCGGACGCTTCAACGTTGGCTTGTTTGTTTTTCCGAGTGGTGCGCTTTGGCCTTGAGGTGGCGCTAGAAGTCGCCTCGGCTGAATTTCCCTCCTCCGAGACCATATCAAGAGGCATGATACCAGAGCCACGGAGATTGACTCGTTTTCCTTTGGACGACCTGCCAAACCAATCAAGTCATATTTGTTTTTTTATTCAACAAATGAAAAATGCCACAACAGTTACAAACCTTCTCTTGTCTTCCTGGCGACCCAATGACACCCGCTTCCGGCGACTATTCTTCTTTTGCGACGGTGTTTTAGGCATCAATTCTGGCTCTGGATTGAAATCCCTTAAACAAATAACATATATAACATATAAACATCTTAACTCAAAGTAGGCCTTTGACATCCCTGGCAAGTCAAATATTAAATCGGTATCGTTACAATAATACAAGTAATACTCAAGCTTGTTTGTTTAATCTGGGCTATAAATTTGCTTTTAGTATGCATTTTTTAAAAGCCATTTTTAGTTTATTTAACATTTAACATCATTAGAAGAGAATTCAACTCACCCCAGTTCTTTTGTTTAGCAAGCTTTCTAATGATACCAACTGAAATAAAGTGTCATGTTTTATAACTTAAGCTTTTTGCTTAACATGTTCATACACACTTTTATTTTTTACAGCTGCCCAAATGTTGTTGCCCTTCTTATGATGGTTTATCTTACCATTTACAGCCACTGTTGAGCTGTACTGATTGATATATGTGGGGGAAAAAAATCAATGAAATAATATCTAAGAAAAATTATATATACATTTAGCAAGTTATGACATCACTTACTTAATAACTAAAACATTAAACCCCTTTGACTTAGTTTTCAGGACTTTGACAAGAAACCCCTTGATGAGCCAGTGGCCCGAAAACAAATGTGTTTGCCCCAGAGACAACACAAGGGATACCTCAAACTCATTTGTTTGCCGTCACTGGGTCACCTTGAGCTTGATATAACACAAGGATTAGTATTTAATAAAAGGGAAAACAACAAAAACATGCTTATATCACAGGTATTGTCTTGACAAGACATGTCAGAAAATAGTTGTTTCATAGAAATCAGTTCAGCTTTAAAAGTACAGACACTCACTCATTGAAAAAATGTAAAGCTGTACATCACATGACAAAGAGAGGCAAGAAAATGTAAATCCTACTCATTTGATACTTACTTTGAAAACATGCGATGAGCCTCTTCTTCGATCTCTTCAAGCCACACCATGTGGTCATTCTCAATGTGACTGAGATAGTCCTTGGTTTTCCCATCGAACATCTGCATGAGCGACTGAACGGAAGACTTTATGTTGTACATGATGGCTTCCTGTGGACGAAATCACTTTGTAAAGAAAACGTATATATGACGTAAAAAGATCTAAAAGGGTTTGTTTTCATTGTGAAGTCTTGTGGAAATGAATATACAATGAAAGCTTTTCCTTCCAGATCACACAGGAACACTTACAACCCTTTTCTTAGCACGTCACTCCCCATTCACATGGACCAGAACATAACAACCGATGACAGGAACACTTCTTTTTTTTTGCTTTATAATTTGAAATTTAAAAGATAAACAATGAAAACAAACATAAAGAGCGTCGTGTTTTCTGCATTTAAAAAAAAACAACAGTTATTGAGTATTTAACAACTCGCTCAAAACACTGCCAACATTCATGCATAAC